>NC_091292.1:48818520-48824882 GCF_038502225.1 Cherax quadricarinatus | reverse complement strand
ACATACTATGTGGGAGGGACTTTGGGAGACTCTTTGTGACGCGAAATAAATTGTGATAAAATATTATTACAATATTTGGCATTCGTTATTATTGCGACAAAAAAAATCATTAACTTATTCATTTATTTGCTTACAATTCCTCTTCTTATTTATCCCTCCCATTGTACCAGTACACACGCGCGCACACTCTCTCTCTCTCCCTATCTCTCTCTCTCACACACACACACACACACACACACGCACACACACACACACACACACACACACACGTTCACACACACGTACACACACACTCCAGCCACGCCCCCCCCCCCAAGGCAACTGAGCAACCCAAACCAACCATCACACACCGATCCCTCTCTTCCCACCCCCGCACCACGAACCCTTCCCCTACAGCAACCCCCTATGGGAGCTCTTCTCCACCTCCACTGCAACCCCCCACAGGACCCCACCAGGGCTCCTGCTCTCCCAACCCCAGTATTACCCCAGGACCACAGTTACAGTATTAGAACAGAAGTTGAAGGTTTGGTACACAAATGCAGATGGATTAACGAATAAACATGAGGAATGGCAAGAAAGAATCAATGAGAAGTCCCCAGACATCATAGCAGTTACAGAAACAAAACTCCCGGAGACAATAACAGATGCAATCTTCCCACCATTATACCAGAACATGAGGAAAGATAGAAGGGGCAGAGGGGGAGGAGGGGTTGCTCTGCTCGTAAAAAGCCGATGGAAATTCGAGAAAATGGGAGGCATAGACTAGACAGGAGAAAGGGACTACACAGTAGGTACACTTCAGTCTGGGGAGCACAAGGTGGTCATTGCAGTGATGTATAATCCACCACAGAACTGCAGGAGTCCAAGAGAGGAATATGAAGAGACCAACAGAGCAATGGTGGACACACTTGCTGAGGTGGCAAGAAGAGCTCACTCCCGCAGTGCAAAGTTGCTGGTTATGGGGGATTTCAACCACAGGGAGATTGACTGGGAAAACCTGGAGCCACATGGGGATCCCGAAACATGGAGAGCCAAGATGTTGGATGTGGTGCTGGAAAACCTCATGCACCAACATGTTAAGGACACTACCAGAGTGAGAGGGGAGGATGAACCAGCAAGATGGGACCTTGTGTTCACTCTGGGCAGTTCAGACATTGAGGACATCACATATGAGAGTCCCCTAGGAGCTAGTGACCACGTGGTTCTGTGCTTTGAATACATAGAGTTGCAAGTGGAGAGAGTAACAGGAGTTGAATGGGAAAAGCATGACTCTAAAAGAGGGAACTACATAGGGTTGAGGAACTTCCTGCAGGAGGTTCCGTGGGACAGAGAACTGGCAGGAAAGCCAGTAAATGAAATGATGGAATATGTAACCACAAAATGCCAGGAGGCACTGGAAAGGTTTATTCCCAAGGGCAGCAAAAACAACGGGAAGACCAGAACAAGCCCCTGGTTTACCCGACGGTGTAAGGAGGCAAAAACAAAGTGCAATAGAGAATGGAAAAAGTACAGAAGGCAGAGAACACTTGAAAACAGGGAGATCAGTCGCAGAGCCAGAAACGAGTATGCTCTGGTAAGGAGGGAGGCCCAGCGACAGTATAAAAATAACGTAGCATCGAAAACCAAGACTGACCCAAAGCTGTTGTATAGCCACATCAGGAGGAAGACAACAGTCAAAGACCAGGTGATCAGACTGAGGACAGAAGGTGTAGAACTCACAAGAAATGATCAGGAGGTATGTGAGGAGCTAAACAGGAGATTTAAGGAAGTTTTTACAGTAGAGACAGGAAGGGCTCTGGGAAGACAGCACAGAAGGGAACATCAAGAGGGAATATACCAACAAGTGTTGGATGACATACGAACAACCGAGGAGGAGGTGCAGAAGCTGCTAAGTGACCTTGATACCTCAAAGGCGATGGGACCGGACAACCTCTCCCCATGGGTCCTTAGAGAAGGAGCAGAGATGCTGTGCGTGCCCCTAACCACAATCTTCAACACATCCCTTGAAACTGGGCAACTACCTGTGAAATGGAAGACAGCAAATGTAGTCTCCATATTTAAGAAAGGAAACAGAAATGATGCACTAAACTACAGACCTGTGTCTCTGACATGTATTGTGTGCAAAGGCATGGAGAAGATTATCAGGAGGAGAGTGGTGGAACACCTGGAACGGAACAAGATAATAAATGAAAACCAGCATGGGTTCATGGAAGGCAAATCCTGTGTCACAAACCTTCTGGAGTTTTATGACAAGGTAACAGAAGTAAGACACGAGAGAGAGGGGTGGTTTGATTGCGTTTTCCTAGACTGCAGGAAGTCCTTTGACACAGTTCCCCACAAGAGATTAGTGCAGAAGCTGGAGGATCAGGCGCATATAACAGGGAGGGCACTGCAATGGATCAGGGAATACCTGACAGGGAGGCAACAACGAGTCATGGTACGTGATGAGGTATCACAGTGGGCGCCTGTGACGATCGCGGTCTCACAGGGGTCAGTTCTAGGACCAGTGCTATTTTTGATATATGCGAACGACATGATGGAAGGAATAGACTTTGAAGTGTCCCTATTCGAAGATGATGTGAAGTTGATGAGAAGAATTAAATCGGATGAGGATGAGGCAGGACTGCAAAGAGACCTGGACAGGCTGGACATGTGGTCCAGAAACTGGCTTCTCGAATTCAACCCTGCCAAATGCAAAGTCATGAAGATTGGGGAGGGGCAAAGAAGACCGCAGACAGAGTATAGGCTAGGTGGACAAAGACTACAGACCTCACTCAGGGAGAAAGACCTTGGGGTGACCATAACACCGAGCACGTCACCGGAGGCACACATCAACCAAATAACTGCTGCAGCATACGGGCGCCTGGCAAACCTGAGAATAGCGTTCCGATACCTTAATAAGGAATCGTTCAAGACACTGTACACTGTGTATGTTAGGCCCATACTGGAGTATGCAGCACCAGTCTGGAACCCACACCTGGTCAAGCACGTCAAGAAGTTAGGGAAAGTACAAAGGTTTGCAACAAGGCTAGTCCCAGAGCTCAGGGGAATGTCGTACTAGGAAAGATTGAGGGAAATCGGACTGA
This sequence comes from Cherax quadricarinatus, assembly GCF_038502225.1. NCBI lineage: Eukaryota > Metazoa > Arthropoda > Malacostraca > Decapoda > Parastacidae > Cherax > Cherax quadricarinatus. The sequence goes on along the minus strand of NC_091292.1, from coordinate 48,821,796 downwards.
CTACACTGGAGGACGGAAGGGTCAGGGGAGACATTATAACGACATGCAAGATACTGCGGGGAATAGATATGGTGGACAGAGATAGGATGTTCCAGGGAGGGGACACAGAAACAAGGGGCCACATCTGGAAGCTGAAGACTCAGACGAGTCACAGGGACGTTAGGAAGTATTTCTTCACTCATAGAGCGTCAGGAAGTGGAATAGCCTAGCAAGTGAAGTAATGGAGGCAGGAACCATACATAGTTTTAAGAAGAGGTATGACAAAGCTCAGGAAGCAGAGAGGGAGAGGACCCAGTAGCGTTCAGTGAAGAGGCGGGGCCAGGAGCTGAGTCTCGACACCTGCAACCACAATTAGGTGAGTACAATTAGGTGAGTACCCACACACACACACACACACACACACACACATACACACACACACACACACACACACACACATGTACACACACACACACACACACACACACACACACACACACACACAAACACACACGTACACACACACACACACCCACATACACACACACACACACACACACACACACACACACACACACACACACACACACACGCTAAAGCGAGGAAGGGATGTTAGGAAGTATTTCTTCAGCCACAGAGTAGTCAGGAAGTGGAATAGTTTAGGAAGCGATGTAGTGGAGGCAGGATCCATACATAGCTTTAAGCAGAGGTACGATAAAGCTCATGGTTCAGGGAGAGTGACCTAGTAGCGACCAGTGAAGAGGCGGGGCCAGGAGCTTGGACTCGACCCCTGCAACCTCAACTAGGTGAGTACAACTAGGTGAGTGCACACACACACACACACACACACACACACACACACACACACACACACACACACACATACACACACACACATAAGGTGATAATTGCAGTAATGTACAACCCACCACAGAACTGCAGGAGACCAAGAGAAGAATACGATGAGAGCAACAGAGCCATGGTCGACACACTAGCCGAGGTGGCCAGGAGAGCACATGTGGGGGGAGCAAAGTTACTAGTTATGGGTGATTTCAATCACAAGGAGATTGACTGGGAAAACCTGGAGCCCCATGGGGGTTCCGAAACATGGAGAGCCAAGATGATGGATGTAGTACTGGAAAACCTCATGCATCAACATGTTAGAGACACTACCAGAGAGAGAGGAGAAGATGAACCAGCAAGACTGGACCTTGTATTCACCTTGAGTAGTTCAGACATCGAGGATATCTTGTATGAAAGGCCCGTGGGAGCTAGTGATTATGTGGTTCTGTGCTTCGACTACATAGTTGAGCTCCAAGTGGAGAGAGTAGCAGGAATAGGGTGGGAAAAACCAAACTACAAAAGGGGAAACTACTCAGGCATGAGGAACTTCCTTCAAAACATTCAGTGGGAGAGGGAACTGACAGGAAAACCAGTACAAGAAATGATGGACTATGTGGCAACAAAATGCAAGGAGGCAGAGGAGAGGTTTGTTCCCAAGGGAAACAGAAATAATGGGAAGAACAGAACGAGTCCTTGGTTCACCCAAAGGTGTAGGGAGGCAAAAACTAAGTGTACTAGAGAATGGAAAAGGTACAGAAGACAGAGAACTCAGGAAAATAAAGAGATTAGCCGAAGAGCCAGAAATGAATATGCACAGATAAGAAGGGAGGCTCAGCGACAATATGAAAATGACATAGCATCGAAAGTCAAGACTGACCCGAAGCTGTTGTACAGCCACATCAGGAGGAAAACAACAGTCAAGGACCAGGTAATCAGACTGAGGAAGGGTGATGGGGAATTCACAAGAAACGACCGAGAGGTATGTCAGGAGCTCAACACGAGATTTAAAGAAGTATTTACAGTGGAAACCAGTAGGACTCCAGGAAATCAGAACAGGGGGGTACACCAGCAAGTGCTGGATGAGGTACATATAACCAAGGAGGAAGTGAAGAAGCTGCTATGCGAACTTGACACCTCAAAGGCGGTGGGACCAGACAACATCTCTCCGTGGGTCCTTAAAGAGGGAGCAGAGATATTGTGTGTGCCATTAACAAAGATCTTCAACACATCATTTGAAACTGGGCAACTCCCTGAGGTATGGAAGATGGCAAATGTAGTCCCAATTTTTAAAAAGGGAGACAGACATGAGGCACTAAACTACAGACCTGTATCACTAACGTGTATAGTATGCAAGGTCATGGAGAAGATAATCAGGAGGAGAGTGGTGGAGCACCTGGAAAGAAACAAGTGTATAATTGACAACCAGCATGGTTTCAGGGAAGGAAAATCCTGTGTCACAAACCTACTAGAGTTTTATGACAAGGTGACAGAAGTAAGACAAGAGAGAGAGGGATGGATCGACTGCATTTTTTTGGACTGCAAAAAGGCCTTCGACACAGTTCCTCACAAGAGGTTACTGAAAAAGCTAGAAGATCAGGCACACATAACAGGAAAGGCACTGCAATGGATCAGAGAATACCTGACAGGGAGGCAACAACGAGTCATGGTACGTGACGAGGTGTCAGAGTGGGCGCTTGTGACAAGCGGGGTTCCACAGGGGTCAGTCCTAGGACCTGTGCTGTTCTTGGTATATGTGAACGACATAACGGAAGGGATAGACTCAGAAGTGTCCTTGTTTGCAGATGATGTGAAGTTAATGAGAAGAATCAAATCGGATGAGGATCAGGCAGGACTACAAAGAGACCTGGACAGGCTACAAGCCTGGTCCAGAAACTGGCTCCTTGAGTTTAACCCTGCCAAATGCAAAGTCATGAAGATTGGGGAAGGGCAAAGAAGACCGCAGACACAATATAATTTAGATGGCCAAAGACTGCAAACCTCACTCAAGGAAAAAGATCTGGGGGTGAGTATAACACCGAGCATATCTCCTGAGGCGCACATAAATCAGATAACTGCTGCAGCATACGGGCGCCTGGCAAACCTACGGATAGCGTTCCGATACCTCAATAAGGAGTCGTTCAAGACACTGTATACCATTTACGTCAGGCCCATACTGGAGTATGCAGCACCAGTTTGGAATCCACACCTAGTCAAGCACGTCAAGAAATTAGAGAAAGTGCAAAGGTTTGCAACAAGACTAGTCCCAGAGCTACGGGGATTGTCGTACGAAGAAAGGTTGAGGGAAATCGGCCTGACGACACTGGAGGCCAGGAGGGTCAGGGGAGACATGATAACGACATATAAAATACTGCGCGGAATAGACACGGTGGACAAAGACAGGATGTTCCAGAGATGGGACACATACACAAGAGGTCACAATTGGAAGTTGAAGAC
>NC_091292.1:48676020-48813520 GCF_038502225.1 Cherax quadricarinatus | reverse complement strand
TGCATTTTCTTGGACTGCAAGAAGGCCTTCAACACAGTTCCTCACAAGAGATTAGTGCAGAAGCCAGAGGATGAGGCACGTATAACAGGAAGGGCACTGCAGTGGATCAGAGAATACCTGACAGGGAGGCAACAGCGAGTCATGGTACGTGATGAGGTATCACGGTGGGCGCCTGTGACGAGCGGAGTCCCACAGGGGTCAGTCCAAGGGCCAGTGCTATTTTTGGTATATGTGAATGACATGACGGAAGGGATAGACACAGAATTGTCCTTATTTGCAGTTGATGTGAAGTTAACGAGGAGAATTAAATCAGATGAGGAACAGATAGGTCTACAAAGAGACCTGGACAGGCTCGACGAATTTAACCCTGCCAAATGCAAAGTCATGAAGATCGAGGAAGGGCAAAGAAGACTGCAGACAGAATATAGGCTAGGCAGCCAAAGACTGCAAACCTTCTCAAGGAGAAAGATTTTAGGGTGAGTATAAAACAGATCACGTCTTCGGAAGCACACATTAACCAAATAACTGCTGTGGCATATGGGCGCCTGGCAAACCTGAGAATAGCTTTCTGTTACCTCAGGAAGGAATCGCTCAAGACTTTATACACTGCGTACATCAGACCTATACTGGAGTACGCAACACCAGTTTGGAACCCACACCTGGTCAAGTACGTCAAGAAATTAGAGAAAGAGCAAAGGTTAGCAACAAGGCTGGTTCCAGAGCTAAGGGAAATGTCCTACGAAGAAAGGTTAAGGGAAATTGGTCTGATGACACTGGAGGACAGGAGGGTCAGGGATGACATGATAATGACATACAAAATACTGCATGGAATAGATAAGGTGGACAGAGACAGGATGTTCCAGGGATGGGACACAGAAACAAGGGGTCACAATTGGAAGTTGAAGACTCAGATGAGCCAAAGGGATGTTTGGAAGTATTTCTTCAGCCACAGAGTTGTTAGGAAGTGGAATAGTCTGGGAAATGATGTACTGGAGGCAGGAACCATACATAGTTTTAAGACGAGGTACGATAAAGCTCATGGAGCAAGCAAAGAGAGGACCCGGTAGCGGTCAGTGAAGGGGAGGGGCCAGGAGCTGAGTCTCGACCCCTGCAACCACAATAAGGTGAGTACAATTAGGTGAGTACATAGAGCATGAAGAGTGACCTAGTAGCTACCAGTGAAGAGGCATTTCCAGGAGCTCTGACTGACCCCTGCAACCGCAATTAGATGAGTACAATTAAGTAAGTACACACACACACACACACACACACACACACACACACACACACACACACACACACACACACACACACACACACACACACACACACACACACTCACACACACAATACATATAACCAAGGAAGAAGTGAAGGGGCTGTTAAGCGAGCTAGATACTTCAAAGGCGATGGGGATGGATAACATCTTTTCATGGTTCCTGAGAGAGGGAGCAGAGGTGCTATGTGTACCACTAAGAACAATCTTCAACACATCTATCGAAACAAGGCGACTACATGAGATATGGAAGACAGCAAATGTAGTCCCAATTTTTAAGAAAGGAGATAGACACAAAGAATTAAACTACAGACCAGTGTCTCAGACATGTTTAGCATGAAAAGTCATGGAGAAGGTTATAAGGAGAAGAGAGGTGGAGTACCTAGAAAGGAATGAGCTTTTCAACGACAGGGACAGGGCATCCTGTGCCACAAACCTTCTGGAGTTCTATGACAGGGTAACAGCAGTAAGACAAGAGAGAGAGAGGTAGGTAGATTGCATTTTCTTGAACTGTAAGAAGGCGTTTGACACAGCTCCACACATGAGATTAGTGCAAAAGTTGGTGGACCAGGCAGGGATAACAGGGAAGGCACTGCAAAGGATCAAGGAATACCCGTCAGGAAGACAACAGCGAGTCATGGTACGTGGCGAGGTATCAGAGTGGGCGCCTGTAAAGAATGGGGTTTCACAGGGGTCAGTCCTACGACCGGTGCTGTTTCTGGTATATATGAGAGACGTGGTGGAAGGAATAGACTCAGAAGTGTCCCTGTTTGCAGATGATGTAAAATTGATGAGAAGATTTCAATCAGACGAAGACCAGGCAGAACTAAAAAGGGATCTGGACAGGGTGAAGGCTTGGTCCAGCAACTGGCTCCTAGAGTTAACCCCACCAAGTGCAAAGGTTATGATGTGTGGGGAAGGGCAAAGGAGACCGCAGACAGAGTACAGTCCAGGGGGCCAGAGACTACAAAACTCACTAAATGAAAGGATATTAGGGTGAGTATAACACCGGGCTCATGTCCTGAGGCGTCCATCAACCAAATAACTGCTGCAGCATATGGGCGCCTAGCAGTCCTAAGAAAAGCATTCCGACATCTTAATAAAGAATCGTTCAAGACCCTGTACACTGTGTACTTTAGGCCCATATTGGAGTTTGCAGCACCAGTTTGGAACCCTCACCTAGCCAAACACGTAAGGAAACTAGAGAAAGTGTAAAGGTTTGCAACAAGACTAGTCCCGGAGCTAAGGGGCATGTCCTACGAGGAGAGGTTAAGTGAAATCGACCTGACGACACAGGAAGACAGGAGAGATAGGGGGAATATGATAACGACGTAGAAAATACTGAGAGGAATCGACAAGGTGGATAGAGACAGGATGTTCCAGAAATGGGACACAGCAACAAGGGGTTGCAGTTAGAAGTTGAAGATTCAGATGAATCACAGCGATGTTAAGAAGTATTTCTTCAGTCACAGAGCTATCAGGAAGTGAAACTCTCTGTGAAGTGATGTAGAGGAGGCAGAATCCACACATAGCTTTAAGAAGGGGTATGACAAAGCTCATGGAGCAGGAAGAGTGACCTAGTAGCTACCAGTGAAGAGGCGGGGCCAGGAGCTGTGAATCGACCCCTGTAACCACAACTAGGTGATTACACAAGAGGGGAGCTGACAGGGAACGACCAGGAAGTATGTGAAGAGATCAGCTCGTGAGTCAGGGAGGTATTCACAATAGAGACAGAGATGCTTCCAGCAAGCCGAGATGGTGTAGTGCACCAGCAAATGTTGGACACACTGCACACAACTAAGGAGAAGGTGAAGAAACTGCTAGGGGTAACTCGATACCTCGAAGGCGGTTGGCCCAGATAATATATATCTTTGGGCCCTGAGAGAGGGAGCAGATGCACTGTGTGTGCCATTAACAACAATCTTCAATAAATCTACCCAAACAGGGCAGCTGCCTGATGTGTGGAAGACAGTAAATGTAGTCCCTGTTTTTAAGCAAGTAGACAGACAGAATGCACTAAATTACAGACCAGTGTCGCTGACATGTATTGTATGTAAAGTTATGGAGAAGATTATCAGGAAAAGAGTGTTGGAGCACATAGAAAAGAATGGATTCATATATGACAACTAGTACAGCTTCAGAAAAGGAAAATCCTGCATCACAAGTCTATTGGAGTTCTTTGACAAGATAACAGAAGTAAGACAAGAGAGAGAGGGAGAGATAGACAGCATCTTCATTGACTGTAAAAGACTTTTGACACAGTACCACGCAAGAGACTGACTGAAAAGCTAGACGAGCAGGCAGGAATAGAAGGGAAAGTACTGAACGGGTCAGGGAATACCTGACAGGAAGGAAACAACGTGTGTCGGTACGAGACGAGGTGTCAGAGTGCGTGCATGTGTCGAGTGGGATTCCACAAGGGTCAGACCTAGGTCCGGTGCTGTTTCTTGTATATGACAGGATGGAAGGGACAGAGTAAGAGTTGTCCCTGTTTACACACTATGTGAAACTAATGAGAAGAACACAAGCGGACGAGGAACAGGAAAGCCTACAAAGGGATGTGGACAGGCTGCAAGCTTGGTTTGACAAATAGCTCATGGAGTTTAACCCCAGCAAGTAAAAAACCTATGAAGCTTGGAGAAGGACAAAGGAAACTGCAGGGGGAGTACAGCCTAAGAGGTAAGAGGCTGCAAAACTCACTCACTGAAAAGGATCTTGGTTTAGGCAACATACCAAGTACATCTGAGGTGCACATCAACTAAATAACTGCGAGCGCCTGCCAAATATGAAAATAGCGTTTCGACTTCTAAGTAAAAAGTCATTCACGACACTGTACACCATGTACGTGCAGCACCAATATGAAAACCACACTGGGTGAGACGCGTCAAAAAATTAGATAAAGTGCGAAGGTTTGCATCAAGAGTAGTCCCGGAGCTGAGAGGTTTGTCCTAAGAGGAGAGGTTAAGGGAAATCAACCTGACGACCTTGGAGGACAGGAGGGATAGGGTGAACATGATCACATAAAAAATATTGAGAGGAATTAACAAGTTGGATAGCGACAGAATGTTTCAGAGACAGCAGGATCAATACACAATGTTAAGTAGCGACCAGTGAAGAGGCGGAGCCAAGGGCTATGACTTGACCGCTACAACCACAATTAGGTGAGTGCACATATACAAGTAAATCATAGGTGCGTTACGTGAATAAAAATCCGAGGCCACAGTGAGATACGCACCAGTTTATGGCCGGAGGGAGTCTGGCAGGATGAAAAGATTACCTGACACAGTAATCAAACCTTCTTCCCAACTTTCTCTGACAAATCAAAATGCCACAGCACACTAACGTTCACCAGATTACCTAAGACTGTATATCACCAATAGATGGCTCTGATTGTAATGTTTACAGCTGGTAAAAATGATTGCAGCAGGAGGAAAGACTCGACACTTGCAAGCACAAATAGTTGAATGCAACATGGAAAGCACACTCAGTGAGAGAAACAAAACAGTTCAGTCATATTTTACACCGATCGTTTGTAACGAATTACTGTTAATTTTTATGAAAGTTTAACGAATATAGAAAATGAATCTTTAATTTTTACGTTAGGTTAGTTTGTATTAGGTTAGGGAAGGCCAAATGTTCCTGTGAAGTGTATATTTAACCGCAAATAAACAGTTTAAAATACAAGTACGATACGTTTGGCATCGGCCAAACTGAGTTCAAATCCGCTTCCAGTGACGCACGATGAGATGTATTCAAATAAAAATTAACTTTTGCCTAATTCATGAATAAATCCACATGTTAAGGAAATTTTAGCTCACCCACTAATTAAAATGTACGTTTCTTAAATTCTGTTTCTCTCCTAACCTGTATGTTACGGCACCCACCCGTTGAGGAGCTTTACTACTACTACTACTACTACTACTACTACTACTACTGCTACTACTACTGCTGCTGCTGCTGCTGCTGCTGCTGCTGCTGCACAGTCGAACAGGCGAGGTTCACAAGTTGAGGCGCTTCACTGTGCCGCAGATGCTGTTATTACTACTAATTGTCTATGTCAAATATTGCAAAGTCTCTGTCAAATATTAAGTTATCGTGACTCACGAAATCGTAATGACACGATTGCAAACAAACCATACCCAGCCGGGATTGAACCCGCGGTCAGAGAGTCTCAAAACTCCAGACCGTCGCGTTAGCGACGGTCTGGAGTTTTGAGACTCTTGCCAAGACCCTCTTGCCAAGACCCTCGCATTTACTTCTCTTACAACCCCATCTATAAATATATTAAACAACCACGGTGACATCACACATCCTTGTCTAAGGCCTACTTTTACTGGAAAATAATTTCCCTCTTTCCTACATACTCTAACTTGAGCCTCACTATCCTCGTAAAAACTCTTCACTGCTTTCAGTAACCTACGTCCTACACCATACACCTGCAACATCTGCCACATTGCCCCCCTATCCACCCTGTCATACGCCTTTTCCAAATCCATAAATGCCACAAAGACCTCTTTAGCCTTATCTAAATACTGTTCACTTATATGTTTCACTGTAAACACCTGGTCCACACACCCCCTACCTTTCCTAAAGCCTCCTTGTTCATCTGCTATCCTATTCTCCGTCTTACTCTTAATTCTTTCAATAATAACACTATTAATGTTCAATAATAGCACTATTAATGTTCAATAATAACATTATTAATGTTCAATAATAACACTATTAATGTTCAATAATAACACTATTAATGTTCAATAATAGCACTATTAATGTTCAATAATTACACTAGTAATGTTCAATAATAACACTATTAATGTTCAATAATCACACTAGTAATGTTCAATAATAACACTATTAATGTTCAATAATCACACTAGTAATGTTCAATAACACTATTAATGTTCAATAATCACACTAGTAATGTTCAATAATAACACTATTAATGTTCAATAATCACACTAATAATGTTCAATAATAACACTATTAATGTTCAATAATAACACTAGTAATGTTCAATAATAACACTATTAATGTTCAATAATAACACTAGTAATGTTCAATAATAATACTATTAATGTTCAATAATCACACTAATAATGTTCAATAATAACACTATTAATGTTCAATAATAACACTAATAATGTTCAATAATAACACTATTAATGTTCAATAATAACACTATTAATGTTCAATGTTCAATAATAACACTATTAATGTTTAATAATAACACTATTAATGTAATCACTATCAATAATAACACTATTAATGTTCTTCAATAATAATACTATTAATGTTCAATAATCACACTAATAATGTTCAATAATAACACTATTAATGTTCAATAATAACACTAATAATGATCACTAATAACACTATTAATGTTCAATAATAACACTATTAATCTTCAATAATAACACTATTAATCTTCAATAATAACACTATTAATGTTCAATAATAAAAAGACTAATGTTCAATAATAACACTATTATTGTTCAATAATAACACTAATAATGTTCAATAATAACACTAGTAATGTTCAATAATAACACTAGTAATGTTCAATAATAACACTATTTATGTTCAATAATGACACTAATAATGTTCAATAATAATGTAGACAGCCTGTACTGTCTGCACAGATAGCCCATGCTGTCTGCCAGCTTAGTTCATATTTCGCGCCATGCTGGTGCTGCCACCTATAGGCGTTGCCACTTCAGCCTGCCTGCCCTTGCTCACTCTAGCGTCACTCTTCACTTAGTTAAGAAGTGTCCTCTCTCATGGCATGGCCCTCCCGGGCCATGGGCACAAACACACAAGCCTGTGTACCCACCACGACTTAACAAATAAAGTAAGAAGCCTCCGAAGACGTATCATTAACCACCCGCTTGCAGCATTACCAAATAATCCCATTAAACATTGGTAGCAGCGGTGGTCGCAGCAGTTGTTTGCCCGGAGAGAGGAAGGAAGAGGGATGAAGTCATCTTCACTTCATCATCCCATGCAAGAAGCATCCGTCTCTCAATGAGTTATCCTTATGTCGTGTCTGCACGTTTCAGCATCCAGACACAGGTACAAGGAGGATCCAGCCGAAATTTGCCGAATTTCTTCGAGAATTGTTAGTGGCGTCCAAGTGACCCTACGCTACAGCATCCCACGCTGTTTCTCAAGTCACGTGTTCAGCGTCACTTGTATGTTGCTGTTGTTGTTCAGCTCAGCACGTTTGTTTCAGCAAGCCAGAGGTGAGTTTTGTGGCGATTTCTGCGTCTAGTGTGAGTTCTCCACATGTTTGTGGGAGGAGGAAGTGGCTGCTCCTTGCCTCGCCCTGCTGTACTCTCACACCTCACCAGCCTACCATACACCACTCACCACTGCTCACTCCCTCTGCTGTGTTCTCTGCTGTTTTTCGTGTGAATTCATTGCCAGAACTGTGTATCCGAGTGCCCGAGGCCACTCGAAGCTACGTGGATCAGCATGCCATGTAGATCACGACACCACATGGACCACGACGCCACGTGGGTGTGGGTGATGTCACGTGGATCTACAGGCCACGCGAGTTACCAGATGTCCCAGGCCTCATGCTGTCGTCTGCTGCCCGCATCACATTGACGTCACCGACGATACTCCCTGACTTCATGAAGTCACGATGTCTGCCTGACGTCACCTCGAGATGTCTGCTGACGTCACAGTGCTGCTGACGTCACCTCGCGTCATCACGCCTGACATCACATGATGTCACCATCGAGTGTTCAGTAATTATTTTAGTATTGTCGTGAAGACTGAGAGAAGATATATGTACTGTTAATTAATTCCTCTCAGTCAGTGTTCTAACATTTTAGTATGTCTTAGAGTCAGTTTTATGCACAGAAAAGCATCATTTGCTAGTTTAAGCCATGTTGTACTGAATGTACCGCGGGTGTGTAAAGTTTCCATGTGTCCAGTGAGGTCTGAGCCAGACCTGAGTAGCACCACTGTGCTAAGTCACCCGACGTGACCAGTGCATTTGACAGCTGATGTCAAGTCAGCCCCTGAGCATATGAGCCCTCTTGTACAGAAAGCTTTTATGCTCGTCGCTCGTGATGTTCTGCAGAATCGTACCTGCTACGATTCCCATCGAGATTTGTTTCACTTCACCTCCAGACCTTCAGAGTGCAGTTATATGTAGAGAAACAAGTCTGGGGATGCTTAGACTAACCTCTGCTATAACTCCAACTGCCGAGAGAATGACACTCGTGAAGCCGCAGTTAGCCCTGTTGGCAGGCGCTGTGTCAGCCTCGTGTCACAAGCTTCAGTGAGCAGCCTGCACAAAGAAGATGTCACTTTGACTGCTAGCTCTCTCACTGCAGTCTGGTGTATGATGTTACAACTTCCAGATGTTTCGCTCAGTCGTCTCTGCCACGCCTCGCTCCACAACTCGCTCCATGCTCGCCGGCAGTGACAGCCCAGCAACAGTACCAGTTGAGAAGTGTCCTTCTGAGTCACTTGCCAGAAGTCCTGCCCAGTTGCCGAGTTTTGTCGATGCCTCACTCGAGGGCACCAGCATGTCGTGCCCCAGGTTGAGTGAAACCTGCAGCGACTCCTACGATGTCTGCTTCACCGTTCCTAAGGAGCCCGTACCCTGTTATGTCACAGCTCAGCCGCAGCGATGTTTCCCGTGTTGCAGTATCTGTCCAGACGCAGGAAGGCGTGCAGTGATGCACTTCGATGCTCACTGCCTTTGACCACGATGTTTAGCACACCCCACATGTTTTTTTCTTCCCTCCCTGTAGGAAGTTTTTTTTCTATGTCCATATGTATATATATGTTTTATTTTGTGTTCTGTGCCCTATTCCTACGAGAGAGAGACCGAGTTTCTTTTACCACCAGTATTGTCGCCTCGGGACGGCGCGCGGTAGGTGGCCGAGCATATGTAGACAGCCTGTACTGTCTGCACAGACAGCCCATGCTGTCTGCCAGCTTAGTTCATATTTCGTGCCATGCTGGTGCTGCCACCTATAGGCATTGCCACTTCAGCCTGCCTGCCCTTGCCTCACTCTGGCGTCACTCTTCACTTAGTCAAGAAGTGTCCTCTCTCATGGCATGGCCCTCCCGGGCCATGGGCACAAACACACAAGCCTGTGTACCTACCACGACTTAACAAATAAAGTAAGAAGCCTCCGAAGACGTATCATTAACCACCCGCTTGCAGCATTACCAAATAATCCCGTTAAACAATAACACTAGTAATGTTCAATAATAACATTATTAATGTTCAATAATAACAATATTAATGTTCAATAATAACACTAGTAATGTTCAATAATAACACTATTAATGTTCAATAATAACACTATTAATGTTCAATAATAACACTAGTAATGTTCAATAATAGCACTATTAATGTTCAATAATAACACTAATAATGTTCAATATGGCTGTAATGAAAACTGAACTTCATTTTTCATTACTGGAAATAGTTTTATTAGAATCGTGATCATCAAAATCATGGAGTTCTTACATTTCCCATTTTTATGTTATTAATACTGGTGAAAATATTCTTGAAAATATTCTCACTGGAAATGGTAGATTCAAAATGGCCACCTTAGGCAACGCGGGTTATTTTGCCCCTGGCACCATTTCCATATTTACGTATAATGATCATGGTTAATTAATTCATTAAGTTTTTTTGCTTTTATGAGAAAATATATTATTTTTACAACTCTTTTACCACCGAGCAAGACCCACTGTTGCTGTTGTTTATGTTGCTCATGTTGTTTTTATGTTGTGTATTGATATAGTTGTTACTGTAGCCACTTTGTTTGTCGTCGTTTGTTTGCGGCAGTGGTAGTCTTGTTTCTGCTGAGGCTATTTTGGTGTTGAAAATGTTGTCGATATTGTTGTTTTTAATTGATGCCGTTGTTGTTAGTTAATTAGTAGTGGTGAAGTTTGGAAGTAATTGTCACCTTTGTTTTGAATTCAGCACCATTAGGGAAGGTTCCTTGATACTGGTGAAGGTCGAGACTTCGACTTGAATAACCAGAGCTTCGGTAAGATGGGGAAGGAAGAAGGATGGGTAAGGAGCGAAATATAGGGAAAGGTTGGGCTGGTGGAGGGAAGGTGGGGTAGGAAAGGTATGTGACCCAACCACTTAGGTGCGGAATAATACGTATACATGTATGTATATAGTGTCAATACACTATAGTAATTTAGGTGAATGGGGTATAACACTTTCCCGTCAGTTTCACAGAGTTATAACGATATATAACTACATGACACTGAATTAGTAAGTGGTATACTACTTACAATTATTTTTTTTTTTCCAGACTTAAGCTGTACATGACAATATGGCGCTAGGTGTGCGCCGGAGAGTGAATACTGTGGGCATTGAGCTCATTAGTGGAGCTTTAACGCCTACGTCAGTCGATGTGTTATTGCCCAAAATTATAAGAGAGTCATACGGCATCAGAGACGAGCATTTATATGGAGTGGCACTAAATGGTGTTTATAGAATATTCGTGAAAGTGCTAACAGCTCAAGTGTACGAGGAGTTGGTGGATCGTTACCAAGATGTCAGCATGTAACACCGGCAGTGAGGGTCAGGTTGACGGATGTATCAAGACATTATTCGTGGGTCAAGCTCCGCAATGTGCCTTTTGAGGCTGATGAAGGAGATATCAGAAGTGTTTTTGAAAGATATGGGACTGTACATCTGGCCCAACCTGGAAAATGGGTAAAAGGAGCTTACGCAGGATTTCCTGAGGGTACTTTCAACCTCAAGATAACGTTGAGACATCCTATACCTTTATATGTATATCTCGAGGAATTTAAAACCCAGGTAATGGTGGCGTATGCTGGGCAGAGGCGTACGTGCCGACTGTGTGGCGAATATGACCATATGGCGGCAGATTGTGGCAAGTGGAATATGGCTCCTGGGCCGGCAAGGGGCGGAGCACCTGCGCGTGAGAAAACGATGCCTGAGGAAGAATGGAGGCAAAGAGTAGGGCGTGGTCGCACGAGGAATGAAGAGGTGGTGGCTCCTCCTGTGGAATCGGAAGGGGACGTGGTGATTCATGAATCACCCAGCCCGTTGACAGTACAGTTGTTGAGTGAGGAGGTGCAAGTGGGCACAGAAGTGAAAGCTATCGAGGAGGAGTTGGCGACGGTGTTACAGGCTATGTTACAGTCTACGGAGGTGGAGAGTGGCAGCGAGCAGGATATTGGGGCGGAAGGTGTGTGCGGGAGGAGGGAGGACCAGGTGGCACCTGTGATGGACAGTGTGAGTGCCATGGAAGGACATGGAGGCGAATTAAGGATGGTAGTGGTGGAAGTCCATTGTGAGGACTCTCAGGACACAGATATGTAGATGGAGGGAGCAACGAGGAAAAGGGCAGACAATGTTCTGACGCCGGCGCAAAGGCCAGGGAAAAAGGCATGGGGTTATGGTACCCAGAGTGACTCTAAGAGAGGGCCACAACAGAAGGGGGGGAATGGTTGGGAAGGAGAGTGGAGTACGTGGCAAAGGATATGCCCAGGGAAATGGTCAGAAAGGGAAGAGTCTTGAAATGAGGCGGGGAGGGAAACCTTAAACCAGCCTCAGGTGTGTAACACTAAATATTAATGGTCTGTGTGATGGTGTGAAACGCGAGTGCTTTTTGAATAGATACAAGGTTGACGTGGCTTTTGTGCAGGAACACAATTTTAAACTTGGTCGTGAATTAGTGGTGCCTGGGTACCAGGCTTATGTGTTGCCGTTTGAGCTTTTAAAAGGAGGAGTGGGTGTGTTGATCAGGGAGGTGAGCCCGTTTGCATTGCACAGGAAAGAGGGGGGAGAGTATTACATGTGGAAGGATGGTGGATGGGAGAGAGAGTGGCGTTTGTGTGTGTGTATGCCCCAGCAGAAAGTGACATGAAAGTAAAGACAGATTTTGTGTGGGAGGAACTTGTGTACTTCCTACGCACGTTACCGTCTGTGGCGATTGTGGGGGGGATTGGAATTGTGTAGTTAAGAGGGCAGACGTGGAACCCAGAGGAGCGGGATATTTTTCCTCAGTCTTAGGGGGAGGTCTGTGGGAGGTGGAACATACTTTTATAAGGCGGGGATACGTGGCTCGTTTCGACAGGATATATTTATCTCAGAGGGTTTTGATAGAGTCTTAAAACTATTGAGATGGTGTCTTCCAGTCATAGAGCGGTAATAGTGGAGGTGGGGTGGGAAGCTTTGGCTCGTAGGCAGGGAAGCTATTGGAAACTGAATACGATGGTTTTGGGGGATGGGGAGGGAGTGGAAGATTTTGCAGTTTTTTGGGAGCAGCTCTGTGTGGAGGGAAGGACTGAGGAGGATGTTGTAGGATGGTGGGATAGTGTGGCTAAGGCAAGAATACGTCAATTTTATGTGAGGGAGGGCAAACGCATTAATCAACTGCGGTATGGATTGTCAAATTGTTTAGAATTTAGATTACGGGATTGTTACGCCGGGGGGGGGCAGTGGTGGGGGTGTACCCCATGGAGGAAATACAAATGTTGAAGGACAGGATAAAGGATTTGCAAGAAGAGCGTTTTGCAGTGGTACGGGTACAAGCAGGGTTGGACGAAGTACTCTGGGGCTTGTGTGCTGCAAGGACAGAAGGTACGACAGCAAATGACTACAATACCGGGATTGCAAGTCATTTCTTCGGTGGGGGGTTTTCGAGAGGGTCAGGTATTATGGGAAACAATGGGGATGAGTTTGAGGAGTATGGGAAAAGTAGTGGGGTGGATGGTGAGGTTCTTGGGCAGGTATGTATGTGCCATGCAAACTGGGGTGGAGTGATTGGGAGGTACTGGGTGGGTCAATGAGGAGGAGGAAATATGGAGAGCCCTTATGGACGTGAGGAAGGGAAAGGCGCCCGGGATAGATGGTTTACCAAGCGAATTTTATGTACAACACTGGGGTCTGCTAAGGGATTTCCTAGTAAGGTTAATGAATGCCATGAAAGACGGAGGTAAGATGGGAGAATCACAGGCAACGGCGGTGGTGGTGTTGGTCCCAAAGGGTAAAAAGCAGAGTACCCTTCGGGATTACCGAGCCATTTCGTTGCTTTGTGCTGATTATAAGCTGTTCACGAAAATTCTTGGGAATAGGCTTAAATGTGTTGTGGGGAGGGTGGTGTTTGAGTCTCAGTTTGGGTTGCTGGGTACGTCAATGCTTGAGGGCCAGGGGATCATAAAGGAGTTCCTGAAGGACATGGAATGGGGCAGAGGGGTGTTGTTGGCATTGGATTGGCAAGGGGCTTATGACAGAGAGGAAAGAGGGGCTTTGCTGGATATTCTCCTCAGACAGTGGTTTGGCGAAGAAATAGTGGGATGGGTGGATACGTTGTACTTAGGAGTGAAGGTAAGGGTGCAAATCAATGGGTGTGTGGGGGAGGGAGTCAACATTGAGTGGGGTCTTCAGCAGGGTTGTCCAGTATCACAGCTTTTGTTCGCAAGTGTTCAGGATCCTTTTTATAGGATGCTGGATTATCGTCTAAGGAATGGGGGGGGGGGAGATGGTGAGCAGAAGTTTCGCCTGGCTTGGTGGGCTATGTTGACGATACAACTATTCTGGTGTGTGAGGAGACACAGTTAGGAGTTTTAGGGGAAGTTGTACACATGTTTGGGAGAGCTACTAGGATGAAGGTAAATCTGGAGAAGTCAATGATAATGGGGCTGGGAGAGTGAGCAGGGAGATTAGAATGGGGATGTGATGTCATGCAGTGTCAGACTGGGAGTCTGAAAATCTGTGGTGTCATATGTGAGGCTGACCCGAGTACTGCAAGGGTCAATAATTCGAATAGGATGGTGGAACAGGTACAGTGACGTTTGGGAATGCTGCGACATCACCATTAAACCCTTAGGCAACGAGCAATTGTCATCAATGTATTACTATATAGTAAAGTCTGGTTTGTATCCGCAGTGTTGCCGTTAACAGGAACTGTGATCACGAGTATTCTTAGATTGGTGTTCAAATTCTTGAGGGGCACAGGGTGCAAGTGGTTACGAAGGGAGGTAGTGACATTGCCGGTATGTAAGGAAGGGTTGGGTTTGTTGGACTTGAGAAAGCCCGCGAAATGTGTGTTCATTAAGAGGGAAATGATGCGTGGAGGTGGATGGAGGGGGGGGGGAGCTAGATAAGGTACATGATCACCTACGGAAATGGTATGGGAGAGCGGAAATGAAGGAATGTGAAAAAGTGTTACGTGCCTTAGTGTTAGCCAGGGAACCGGGAAAAGTAAAGGTGGGAACTTTGTGTAAATTGTTAGAGGGACATGTAGTGGTGCCGGTTGAAGGGATCTACCCCAAGTATGCATGGGATGTAATATGGCAAAGATTTAGTAAATTAAGGATACGACCTAGGGCTTGAGAGGTTATGTATCGTTTCCTACATGATATATTGCCAAGGGGAGCGATGCTCCGAGATAGGAGGGTCATCGAGGGTGGGGGATGTAGCAGATGCAGTGGGGAAGAGACTGCGTGTCATGTTGTCTATTTTTGTGAAGGTTTGGAGTGCATCAGAGTATGGATGAGTAGGGTAGTGGCTAGGGTGGGGGGTCATGGTGTATCGGTATTGCGAGCGTTGAGTCTTGTTATGAGTGGGGTGGATGATGGTGTGGCAAGGGGTTTAGCATAAATAATCGTGGACTACATATATGTTTTGTGGGGTACGAGGGGGAAGGAGGGTGGGGAAGTGCTGAGAAGGATTTTGGCGGCGACTTTTATCGAACTTTGTGTTGCAATAGAGACATATATGGGAAAAGGTGGGGTGAAGTTTATTCCGAAGGTTATAGAGGACTAACAATAGGGAATTTAAGGGCGTTATAACGGGTTTTTAACTGCCGGGGTGAGTATGTTGGTAAAAGGGGGGAAGTCAAGGGTATTCAACGGGCTGACCTCCTCGGGTGTGAAGTGATGGGTGGATGGGTGTGACTGGAGGTACACGTGTGGAACTGGATGTGATGGTGTGAAAGATCTATTTTGTTTAGTTCCCTTGTTGGGGAAGGTATAAATGAAAGTTTAAATATATAACATTTATAAATATATAACATAAAATATGTAACATAAATTTTTTCTTTGGTAGCGAATTATGTCCTGCTTGTATTGTTCCTGCAAGTGAATTTTAACTTGAGAGGGTTTTCCTATCACTATGTTCCTTGAAACATTGAGGTTTTTTGCAATTTTTGTAATGTGTTCCTGCATCTTTTTTTTAAGTAATTACCTATTATGTAATCATGTGTAAATAAGGATTAGTACCCTAAATTAATATTCATTGTATATTTATTTGTATGTAATACTAGTTAGGCACGTGCTAGAAGGTACAGAGAAAGTATAGTCTGGTGGAATATGTGTTAAGTTTTGGTATGTTTGTATGTGGTGTGTTAGATGTTGTAAGGAGTTTGGTATGGTGTTGTTATCTTACTAAAATCACGATGAAACATTTTGATAATCTTATTCATGCCATAGTCTTGGATTCTTTTAAAATATTTACATATCCTAGTATTTTACCGATAATGTAGCATGTGGTGTATTTTCTTGCTTTTTCAGCGTGAATTTCACGTTATGCAATGTTGTTATAAAAGTTTGTTTTTCATGGTTATTACATTAATATTGATAATATATATTGTGGGTGTATATTCTTCTACTTATAAAGGTGTATGGGTGTATAGGCATGTAATGTTTATATCTGTTTTAGTCTGTAATTTTATGTTTTTCCATTCGCTGCCTGACCACGGTCGAGTGCGGTTGTGCTCTGCACCCCTCTGCTGTTTTCAGACGAGCTACCTTGTATCAACATGGCGCTGAGTGTGAGGAGGCGCGTAAATACCATTGGTATTGAGCTGCTTCAGCGCAGGTATTACTCCCAACAATCATTAGGGAGACCTATGGAATCCAGGACGATGAGGTGTACGGTGTAGCCCTGAATGGGGCTTACAGAATCTTCGTCAAACTGAATTCCACGTCCGTGTACGAGTCTTTGGTGACGAGATTCCAAGACGTAAGTCTCGACGCTACTCCAGCTGTGAAGGTGCGTTTGATCGACGTATCTCGTCACTTTACGTGGGTTAAGATACGTAATGTCCCATTTGAGGCAGATGAGGCTGACATCAGGAGTGTTTTTGAGGCATATGGAACCGTACATCTGGCACAAAAGGGCAAGTGGACGGCAGGTGCTTGCATGGGCCTTCCGGAGGGTACCTTTTCCCTGAAGATGACTCTGAGACATCCCATACCGTCTTATGTCGTGTTGGAGGACTTCAGGACGCAAGTTATGGTATCGTATGCCGGACAGAGACGTACGTGCAGAATATGTGGGGCATACGACCATATGGCGGCAGAGTGCGTGAAGCTGAGGAGGGCGCCAGCACAAACTGGTGAAGCACCAGTTACCAGCGTGATAGCTGTTGAGAGCCCCACGCGAAAGCAAGGGCTTGGGCACTTGTGGAGTGAAGAGGTGGAGGATGCCAGAGGAGACTGGCATGTGTGAGGTAAGCTGTGATGTAAAAGAATCTGTTACTACAGAAGTACAGAAGTGCAAGTGCAGGAGGAGGTGCAGGCTCTAGAGGAAGAGCTTCAGGAAGTGTTAAAGACATTGATGCGGCCTGCAGAGGATGTTGTTCCTGAACTGGCGAGAGGCACGGCGTTGCCTGTAGAGGAATGTAATAATAAAAACCATAGCAGGGCTGACGGGCCAACTAGTAAGAGTGAGTTGTCGCCGTGTGCTGTGGAACGAGGCGTGGTGGAGGTTGAGGTACATCGTGAGGGAACCTCAGAAGATAACATGGATGTAGAGGGCATCACGAGGAAGAGAGCGGCGGCGTCAGACTCAGGTGATGTCCTGACGCCGGAGCAGAGGTCTGGGAGGAAGGAAGAGCACTGTCGAAGTAGTCACGATAAGAGGCATCGCAAAAAAAGGATGGGGGTGCTGACTCTGGGACAGGAGGCCCTGGGATGAATGACGAGAGGAGGAAGGGTTGGAAACTATAAAGAGGCCTTAGGTGTATGACTGTGAACGTAAATGGACTGTGTAATAGTGCGAAGAGGGAATGGTTTCGAATGTTTCTGTATAAATATAGGGTGGATGTAGTGTTCCTGCAAGAACACAATTTCAAGGAGGGAAGAGTGCTCGAGGTGGAAGGGTTTCGGGTCATGACTCTGCCATCGGTACGTCTGCAAGGTGGTGTGGGTATATTGATCAGGGAGGCGAGCCCGTTTGTGTTGCTAAGAAGTGAGGGGGGAGGGTATTGCTCGTGGATGGGTGGTGGATGGGGCAGAGGGTATCTTTCGTAAGTGTGTATGCACCAGCAGAAAATGATGTGAAGGTAAAAAGGGATTTTGTATGTGAAGAACTAGTTTTCTTCTTACGTGGTTTACCTGCGGTGGCCATCGTAGGTGGGGACTGGAACTGCGTTATTAGGAGGGCTGACGTGGAACCAAAAGGGGCGGGGCACGTGTCGGCGGCCTTGCGAGATCTTCTGAGGGATATTCAGTTGCTGGGTGCGGTTGGAGGAGGGGCGTGGGAGGTAGAGCACACTTTTGTAAGACAGGGTTACGCGGCTAGGTTGGATAGGCTGTATATATCTCAAGGGGTTTGGTTGACATTTTTCCGTACAATAGAAGTAGCTTATTCGGATCATCGGGCGGTAGTAGCAGAGGTGGCGTGGGAGTCACTAGCAGGTATATCTAGGGGTTATTGGAAGTTAAATACAAGTGTGTTAGGCGATGAGGAGGGGATAGAGGGATTTGCAACGCTGTGGGAGGGGTTACGTGCAGAGGTAAATGGGGTAGAGGATGTGGTGATGTGGTGGGATGGTGTGGCTAAAGAACAGATTAAGCAATATTACGTAAAGGAAGGGAAACGTATCAATTCTTTAAAATATGGGCTTGCCAACTATTTGGAGGATAGGTTACGGGGTTGTTATGCGAGGGGAGCGGTGGCGGGCACTTATCCAATGGATGATATTATGGAAATTAAAGGGAGGCTGCGTGAGGTACAGGATGAGAGGTTCTAAGCGGTGCGGGTACAGGCGAGGGTGGAAGAGGTGTTATGGGGCGATAGACCTTCATCGTGCGTATTGCATAGGCAGAAAGAAAGACAGCAGGCAATGACTATACCATGGTTGGAGGTTCATGAGTCGATAGGAGGGTACAGGGAGGGGCAGGTCATACAAGCTACGGAAGGAATGGGGGCGTTTGCTGACAAGTGGTATGAGAAGTACTGGCAACGAGAAGGGGTAGAGGATGGGGTTTTAGAACAGGTGTGTGTGAGTGTGGTATGTCAGTTGCGTAACAGTGATAGGGAAGCACTGGGTGGGGAAATAACTGAGGGGGAAATATGAAGGGCCTTAAGCGGAATGCGAAAGGGCAAAGCACCGGGAATTGATGGACTCCCGGCAGAGTTTTATCAGCAGCATTGGGAATTAATGAGGCATTTTTTGGTTAGGTTATTAAATTGCATGAAGGAGAGAGGTGAGCTGGGTGAGAAGCAGGCAACGGCTGTCGTTGTATTGGTACCAAAGGGTAAGGGGCAGCATACGCTTCGGGATTACCGGGCGATCTCGTTATGTGCAGATTACAAATTGTTTGCTAAGATTTTGGGAAATCGGGTCAAGTGTGTGGTGGGGCGGGTAGTATCAAAAACTCAGTTTGGTTTGCCAGGGAGGTCTATGGTGGAGGGGCATGGGTTACTTAGGGATTTCGTGGAGGCAAAATGGGGGGGAGGGGGGGAGGTTTGGTGGCGCTCGATTGGCAAGGGGCATATGATAGAGTGGATAGGAAAGCATTGAAAGCCATCCTCAGGGGTCAGGGGTTTGGGGAAGAAATAGTGGGTTGGGTTGAGGCGTTGTATGGAGGTGCAATGGCGAGGGTACAGATTAATGGTCGATTGGGTGGGAAGATTGTAATGGGTAGGGGACTTAGGCAGGGGTGTCCTATGTCACAATTATTGTTTGCGTGTGTACAGGACCCCTTTTATAGATTGGTGGAGCAGCTTATGTGTAGCGTAGAGGGACCAGGGTGTGAGGTTGCGAGAGTTTGGCCAGTTTTAATTGGGTATGTGGATGATACAACTGTTCTGATCAGGGAGGGAATGTCAATGGACACATTAGATGGGGTAGTACGAATGTTCGCAGGGGCAACTGGTATGAGGGTAAATTCAGATAAATCCATGGTTATGGGGTTAGGAGCTTGGGCAGGAAGGGTTGATTGGGGTAGTGCAGTTGTGAGGAAGCAGGCGAATTCGTTAAAAATTTGCGGTCTTATTTATGCAGACGATCTAACTGTGGCACGCATGGAAAACTCGATTAGGATGGTAGAAAGGATTCAAGGACGCTTGGGTGCATTGCGACCTTATCATTTGACCCTTGTGCATCGTGCCATTGTTATTAATATCTTACTGTATAGCAAAGTATGGCACGTGGCAGCCGTGTTCCCATTAACTGGGCCAGCAATAACCAACATACTTAGGAAGGTTTTTAAATTCTTGTGGGGTTCGAGCTGTGATTGGATTAAAAGGGACATGGTAATGTTACCTCTAAGTAAGGGGGGGCTGGGATTGCTGGACTTAAAGCGGGGGGTCAAATGTGTCTTCATTAAAAGGGAGGTGATGAGGGAAAGTGTGGGTGGGGGGGGTTTGGCCAGGATCCATAACAGATTGCAACGGATGTATACAGGAGTTGAGTTGCATGAGTGTGAAAATGTTTTGAGGGCTATGGCGTGGGATCGAGAGCCAGCAAAGGTCAAAATAGGTAGGTTGTGTAGATTGTTAGCCGGGAGGGTTGTAGCGCCTGTAGAGGGAATTTTCCCCATGTATGCGTGGGAAAGTATATGGAATAGGTTGAGTAGCTTGAGGCTGCAACCTCGTGTTCGGGATGTAATGTATCGTTTTCTGTACGGCATTTTACCGTCGGGTGTGGTTCTGCGGGATAGACGGGTCGTTGACGTGGGGGGGGGGGGGGGGGGGGTGCGGGATTTGTGGGGGGGGGGAGTCGGCTTTTCATGTAGTATATTTTTGTGACGGACTGAGGAGTGTCAAGGGGTGGTTAAATAGGGTGATATATAGGATAGGAGGTCAAGGAATTTCTGTATTGAGAGCATTAAGTCTCGACGTGGGGGGTTGGGAGGAAAGTGTAATCAGAGCTGTGGGGTACATTATGGCAGATTATATATATATAGTGTGGGGATTGCGGGGGAAACAGGTCAGTGAGGTGAAGAGGAGGGTGTTAGCAGTAACGTTCTATAAAACGGTATGTAGAAATAAAGAAATTTATAGGAGGAGGTGGGTGAGGGATTTTTCAGAAGGATATAGGCAACTTACGTAACAGGTTTTATTAGACTTGTAATATACGAGGGAGGGGAGGGTACGATTGGAAAGTGTTGCTGGGGCAGGGAAGTCATGGGTGAAAACAGGGTCGCCTCCCTGGTAATGGATGACAACAAATGTTTGCGTGTGTGTTGGATGTGTGATGCGTGAGCGAATAATGTATGGACCAAGGGTGCTAGCACCTGTGGAGCTGGCCAGTTTTTTTTTTTTTTGTCATGGACTGTACACTATTCTATGTACATAGTAGTCTTAAGTTGTATTATTATGTTGTTATCTATGTACACAGTTTTGTTATACAAAGATAGTACTGTGGTGTATGTGATGTGTAGGTTTATATGTATTCAACACATGCTTGTTGTATGTTCCCTCTTCGTTACTTTGTTTCAATTGTCAATTCAATGTACTTTGTATAGCATTATACAACGGTATTGTTCTTTGCCATATGAAGTTTTTTTTTTAGTTCATGTTATGTTCTAGGTTTTTGTATGTTAAGATGTACTTATAGACTGTCAGCACCCTGATATTGGTTTTTCATGGCTATGTTCTTGACTTAAGTTTTGGCTGTATGGTATACAGATATATCTAGCCAGTTTATAGACGCTTTCCTTTTGTGTCTGAGATTTTGTATACGGGTTTATTGTAACTGTAATGAGTCGGTATTGAGATCTAAGCTGTTTTCTTTGTATGTTTATTTGTATTTTGGTATATGTAAATCTGTAATGTTAGGGATAAGTATGTAGATATTCTAGTAGGATTATGATGTTAGGTTTTGGTTTATTGATTAATGAGAAGGCTGGAAGTAATTGTTACATTTCTCGTATATATTCTTTTCAATTGTAATGAGCCTTTGTCATATGTCATGTTATATGTAAAATTTATATGTAAGTTAGGTTTTGAGTCATTGAATTTTTATATATGTCAGTTCATGACCCTGTTATTTGTAGCTATGTTCTTGCCGTAAGTTACTGTTGTATGTTATACAGCTATATCTTGCAAGTATATTGGTGCAATCCATTTGTGTTAGTTTATTTTGTGTTGGGTTTCTTATGTCAATGGCCGAACCTTCAGGTTTGAGATCCATACTGTTTCCTTATATTTTATTTTATGTATACTGTATTGGTTTTAAATAAAATATATAAAAAAAAAAAAGATGTTCCTGCACCACCAACTATTGGTAAATACTCATTAAGTTTTTGATGAGGTCAGGGTATGACCCTAAATTAGGATAATTAATGTTAAGGGGGGGAGAGAAGTGTCAGCTGTGGCTACACTGGCAATAGTAATTATTGTAAAAGGAAGGGTTTGTAGGATATGTTGTGGGTTGTGTATCTGGTTGTAATATGGCCATTATCCATAGTGTTTATTTTCTGTACTGGGAATCTGTAATAGAGGTTATTGTTAATATCCAGTATAGTTTTAAATTTTATTATACTCTTATACATTCTTGTATTTGTTCTATGTTTTAAATAAAAAAACTAGCATATATCTCGACGGTATTATATGGAAGTCTCTACAATATCTTGAAACAGAGATGAAAACTTAGACAACGATTGTATGCTCGTTTCTTTCGAAGAATTATTTTTTTTTTATTCATTTAAGGGTTTTTTTTTAACGTCCCATGTAAAGTAGTTTTAATTCTGCAGGTCAACTCAACTACTGTACTTTCGTCGGAGATTATAAGTTGTCGCTGCCAATCGATTACAAAAATTAAAATCATCATCATCTTTCACAAGTGTTAATGGTAATAGGATGATTTTTTTCTTTTCTTATCGTTTAAATTTCTTTTATATTCTTCAATAACTGTTTTCCAGAACGTTCAGGAGGAGTGCGGACGCTGAATGTGACGTCAGTCAAAACTTTTCCTAGTGTGAAGTCAGTTACCACACCTCTCTCTCACTCACAGGTAGCT
Source organism: Cherax quadricarinatus (assembly GCF_038502225.1). Lineage (NCBI taxonomy): Eukaryota > Metazoa > Arthropoda > Malacostraca > Decapoda > Parastacidae > Cherax > Cherax quadricarinatus. Next base: position 48,791,026 of record NC_091292.1, on the reverse strand, counting down.
GGCGGTACTTGCACTTCTTGCTTTAATAATAATAATAATAATAATAAGAAGAAGAAGAAGAAGAAGTAGAAGAAGAATATAATAATAAATAATAATAATAATAATAATATCTTTATTTACCAAAAGTACATGTACAAGGAATACAAGCCGAGTTGACATCAATGACATACTATTATATAGAAAGCCGCTTGTTATGCTGAACATTTCAGGCAAATTAGGTCAGTGTCCCAAGATGCGACCCACACCAGTCGACTAACACCCAGGTACCCATTGTACTGATGGATGAACATAGACATCAGGTGTACAGAAACACGTCCAGTGTGTCTAGCCTTCATGGAGGCAGCTCTGCACCACAATGGTTATACAGCGCCTGTGCAAACTGAAGTTAATCAGGATCGATACTTCAAGGAAGAAAAGGTTAAGGAACTTCCGGTATGGGGTCACAAACACCAGTAAGATAATAAGATATACACAGCCTGTTGTACCAGACTTGTGCAAACTTAAGTGTGCAAATAGTAGATCGGTTGACTGAACCATTCCGATCAAAGGAGCAAAGACTCAAACTCATGAATTCTTTATCCGTTATACATGTTGGGTCAACCACCAGTGCAATGGTATATACGTATATATACACTATGTAGAGTCAATGCAGGACACTAGTGGTGTTGGAGTCCAGGATACATCTTGGGATTGTCTAGCTGAGAAATTAAAACAAATTTCATATTTCTGATAAAATTCTTTAATAAAAACAATATTTTGGTATACCTTCCATTGTTCTTGTAATTTTTATACATACTATCACCAAATTTAGATTTTAAATGTTAACGTTTATCAGAATACACAATAATTAATAAGATGATATGGATAATAACTAGAGTCATAACTAACCCTATGAGTTAAAAATCCTAATAAATTTTCTCTTGCTTATTTTCTATCTTACACAATGAAATTTAAGGTTTTTAGCATTAATCTCGAAAAAAATTTGCTCATCTATAAAAAAAATATCTTCACTTTTTCAATAGATCGAAAACTATTTCACAAATAACATTCTAATTTCTCTGCTGTATAAAAACACACACACAAAAATCAGTATCAAATTTATTGGTTGTGAATTTCTTGTATATGCCGATATTATATAAAATTAAAAAATGATGCATTTTGAATGATAGGTTTGTATCGGACATTGAGTGAACTTAACACTTATTTTGTACCAGACATCTTGTACCAGTTATCCTGTACAGTCATCTTGTATCAGTTATCTTGTACCACTTCTCTTGTACAAGACATCTTGCACCAGTTATCTTGTACCAGTTATCCTTTACCAGTCATCTTGTACTAGTTATCTTGTGCCAATTATCTTGTACCAGTTATCTTGTACCAGTTATCCTTTACCAGTCATCTTGTACTAGTTATCTTGTGCCAATTATCTTGTACCAGTCATCTTGTACCAGTTATCCTGTACAGTCATCTTGTATCAGTTATCTTGTACCACTTCTCTTGTACAAGACATCTTGAACCAGTTATCTTGTACCAGTTATCCTCTACCAGTCATCTTGTACTAGTTATCTTGTGCCAATCATCTTGTACCAGTTATCTTGTACCAGTTATCCTCTACCAGTCATCTTGTACTAGTTATCTTGTGCCAATCATCTTGTACCAGTTATCTTGTACCAGTTATCCTCTACCAGTCATCTTGTACCAGTTATCTTGTGCCAGTCATCTTGTTCCAGTCATCTTGCACCAGTTATCTTGTATCAGTCATCTTGTACCAGATATCTTGTACTAATCATCTTGAGCCAGTTATCTTGTATCAGTTATCTTGCACCAGTTACCTTGTACCAGTTATTTTGTACCAGTCATCTACCAGTTATCTTGTACCAGTCATCACGTACCAGTCACCTTCTTCTAGTCATCTTGTCCCAGTCACATTGTACCACTTATCTTGTACCAGTTATCTTGTTCCAGTTATCTTGTACCAATCATCTTGTTCCAGTCATGTACTATTTATCTTGGTTTAGAAAGACACGTAAGCAAACACTATAACATATTTATTAGAAAACGTTTCGGTCCTGGGACCTTGATCACTTCTAACATACAGAGGTAGAAAGACATTATATATATAGGCGGAGAGTGAGATGTGACGCACGTGACCTGAGGAATGTCATAAGAACATAAGAATGGAGGAACACTGTAGAAGGCCTACTAGCCCATGCGAGGCAGGTCCTTATCAAAACAACCTCTGCCTATGAGGACGGGTAGACGATGAAATCATGTGACTCCTGTGTTGTTGGGTTGGTGCAGGAGTCACATGATTTCATCGTCTACTGGTCCTCATCATAGGCAGAGGTTGTTTTGATAAGGACCTGCCTCGCATGGGCCAGTAGGCCTTCTACAGTGTTCCTCCATTCTTATGTTCTTATGACATTCCTCAGGTCACGTGCGTCACATCTCACTCTCCGCCTATATATATAATGTCTTTCTACCTCTGTATGTTAGAAGTGATCAAGGTCCCAGGACCGAAACGTTTTCTAATAAATATGTTATAGTGTTTGCTTACGTGTCTTTCTAAACCAACTTGTCGGTATTTATTACCAAGGTTTATACCACTATTTATCTTTTACAAGCCATCTTGAACCAGTTATCGTGTACCAGTCATCTTGTAACAGTTATCTTGCACCAGCATCTTGAAAAAGTTATTTTGTACCAGTTATCTTGTACCAGTTATCTTGTACCGGTCATCTTGTTCCAGTCATGTACTATTTATCTTGTACCAGCCATCTTGAACCAGTTATCGTGTACCAGTCATCTTGTACCAGTTATGTTGTAACAGTTATTTTATACCAGTCATCTTGTACCAGTCATCTTGCTCCAGTCATCTTGTTCCAGTCATCTTGTACTAGTTATAAGAATATAAGAACATAAGAAAGGAGGATCACTGCAGCAGGCCTGTTGGCCCATACTAGGCAGGTCCTTTACAATCCATCCCACTAACAAAACATGTGCCCAACCCAATCCTCAATGCTCCCCAAGAAATAAGGTCTGAAAATTCTATCCACTCATTTGCAAGTCCCACTCAAATCCAACCCCTCCCACTCATATATTTATCCAACCTAAATTTGAAGCTACCTAAAGTCCTAGCCTCAATAACCCAACTAGGTAGACTGTTCCACTCATCAACTACCCTATTTCCAAACCAATACTTTCCTGTGTCCTTTCTAAATCTAAACTTGTCTAATTTAAATCCATTACTGCGGGTTCTCTCTTGGAGAGATATCCTCAAGACCTTATTAATATCTCCTTTATTAATACCTATCTTCCACTTATACACTTCGATCATGTCTCCCCTCATTCTTCGTCTATCAAGTGAATGTAATTTAAGAGTCTTCAATCTTCCTTCATAAGGAAGATTTCTAATGCTATATATTAATTTTTTTTTATATTTTATTTAAAAAACTTTACAGCTTAATATTAAATAAAGATATAAAATGGGTACAGTAGGATCCTCAATCCTACACAACATACACTAACAAGTTTTAACAACACATTGTAATGGACATAAAAGAGGTTACTCATATACACTCACCAAATTTTCCATATAACATACTACTATAATATAAACAATATAAACTATAACTATATAAACTATATAAAATATAAATTATATAAACCTTTCAGATTTGTATAGTTAACATACTGTGACTGACTTATGACAAAGGTTCACAACCTTCACAGTATATAATCGGACTAATGACCTACATCACAATCTCAGTTAAAAACAAGTACATGCTCTTGCCAAAATTTACCCCTATACAATAAGAATTGTTTATTTTATTGAAAACTCAGGTACAAAAAAAAAATTATGGGTGCATAAAATAAATATGTCAACGAGATACCAGGCACTAACTAGATTCTTATATAAATAAATAATAAAGTCAAAACACAGGAAAATAAACACTATATAAATAAACAATGTGACAAAAACAAGCACACAGAATTACACACATACACAAGCAATCACGTATTATACAACGGGATACATCATCTGGCATATAACTAGGCGTGGCTTCCGCCTGCCAACACACAACGTATCCAAGACTTAATCTAAGAACTCAGGTGCCTTAAAGAGCACAACAATACGTTAATTTGGCCGACTACCACGGGGTTATTATCATGGACTAAGAATAGGCACTACAGTTCAAAGGTGGATCAGGATGACGCTACCATTTACTACAATGAAAATATCTAATATAACAAAACGAAAATACACTGTGATATTTGACATCTCAATAAAACACAAATGCCAGCAGCTATAAGTGAACTTATACACTGACAAGATGCACACATTGAAAAATACTGCCTCCACATATAGTTCAAGCTCCATCACAGCTTACAGGAAAACGAAAACTTGCATATATACATATATTATTGAAAAGCACACGGACACGGCATAAAGTATAAACGGAAATAAGAAAAACGTTTCAACTGTGCTAGGAAGCACACCATATACAAAAAGTACACCAATGACTTGTAATTGAGGCATAAAAGACGAGAAACATTCCTAAAAGTTGTATATACAAAGCACGTAAGATATTTTGTCATCACCGTTACATAGGAGACGCACATAAACTCTGAGAACACAAAACATTCACGCACTTGACAAACACAATTAGACACAGCAGACCAGCCCGTTAGATTACCCACTGAACACTCACAACTATCTCAAATCTCGTAACTCCAAGGCTTTATATTCAGGCGGGAAGTCTCTCTCCCATCTCCCCTCATATACCAACCTATTTCGACATTTTGTCCTATAAATCGTCCCTGCTAACACCCTAATTCTACTGTTACCATCAACGTGCCTCATAGCCCATGACACGAAAATATAATCGGCCACAACATACGACACCGCACGCTGTACACGCAAGTCAACCCCACCTACATCAAAACTCAACGCCCGGAGTACCGACAAACCTCCCCCCCCCCCCTACCAAACGCAAAACCCTACTGAACCACTCTCGTACCATACCTAAAGTCTCACAGAAATACACAACATGAAAAGCAGATTCCTCCATCCCGCACACCGGACAACCCCAGTCTTCCTCCAAACGCCTATTATACAACACCACCCCAGACGGCAAGATTCCATGTAAAAATTTAAAAACCACTTCCCGTACTTGAGCAGGCAGACGCAACTGTTGAACTCGCCTCCATATATCACCCCACGCATACATGGGATACATTCCTTCAACTCGCACCACGACTACCTCCCTACCCGCCCTTTCTAAGGTACATAATTTTGCACAGCGCACGTCCCTCATGTTCAATAATACGCGAAGCATCGCGTCGCACCAAATTAAATTCCTCCCTCTCCACCACCTGCGCAGGTCGTGATACAATTCGCTTAACCCGCCATGCATCCCACCCAGTCGGAGAAAACGACGCTTCACGTAACATGCCATGACACGAGCCTCTAGAGGAATGAGACCCAACCCTCCCTGATGCAGTGGTGTCTCCACCACCGCTCTTGTGAGCCAATCGCATCCAGAACCCCACAAAAATCGATAAATTCTATGCAAAAGACGTTTGACGTCCCCCTGCAACAGAGGATACAGTGCAGCAACGTGCCATACTTTGCTATAAAGCAGGACATTAATGACCACCGCCCTCTGATGCAGGGTTAAATGTCGCGGCCGTAAACTATTTAAGCGCCCCAAGACACTATGTACAACCCTCCCCGAATTACACGCCCTCATCTGATCGACCTCCAGCATATAATGAATACCACATATAGTGATACGATCAACCACAGTCCACCCCTCTGCATCCACCCCATCCCCCACCCACTCCCCCAACTCCATAATTTTCGATTTTTCTCTATTAACACACATCCCCGTAGCCTTGCCAAATATGTCAACAAGTCTCCCAACAAAACCCAATTGCTCCCGTGAACGTAATAACACAGTAGTATCATCAACATAACCCACAAGGGTTGGTCGACCACTACTCGGACCCAACGATGTCTCTATTGCCCTCCCACAAACAGCCCAGTAAAAAGGGTCCTGCATACATGCAAAAAACATTTGAGACATGGGGCATCCCTGACGAATGCCCCTGCTCATGTGTACAAAAACACCTAACTTGCCATTAATTTGTACTTTAAAACCCGCTCCATTGTACAACGAACGGGCCCACATGATGACCTCATTTCCAAAACCCTGCCATCTCATAAATTTCCACAGAACCTCTCTTTCCACACTATCAAAAGCGGCTCGCCAGTCTAAAGCCAAAACACCACCCCCACCCCTCACCCCGCATTCCTCAACAAACTCCCTGATATTTCCATGACCATCATACATTGACCTACCTGGCACACCAAACTGACTCTTATGGATTACCTTATCAAACACTTTCTTAATTCTATTCATCAATATTTTCGCATATAGTTTATAGTCACTACACATCAACGATATGGGACGGTAGTCCTTAATCGCTAACGGCACATCACATTTCCTAACTAAGACCAACACCGCCGTACGCTGAGACAGACCTAACACCCCCCCCCCCCTCCTTCATCGCATTGAGTAAACGAACCATAAAAGTCCGTATTACCTCCCAATGTTTGATATAAAATTCACAAGGGATGCCATCAATGCCTGGAGCCTTCCCCTTACTCATTCCTTGTAGTGCCTCCCACACCTCTGCCTCAGATATAGGCCCACCCATGAGAAGGCGATCATAATCATTTAACTCGCATCGTACGCCTCTCCCCAAATCCTGTATCGCATGCTCACTCACGTCTTTACTTTGCATCTGGATCTTACTCCAAGTATCGACATAAAAACTTATCCCCTCAGTTGTTGTTAAGACCTGTCCCTCACTATACCCGTCAACTTCATCCTGCACCACTAAACTCACAATTTCAGTCGCTTTTCGCCTTTGTGTCTGACTTTGTAAGACGCAAGCAGATGGCTTGTCACCCCACAAAGCCTCCTCCACCCCACTCGAAATGCGCGCCCCATCGAAAACCTTATTTTTCATTACTTGGATTTGTTCTTTAATAGCATCGATCTCATCCACTGGGTAAACCCCAGATGCCTCTCCCTGTTCATAACATTGTCGTAGATGACCCTCCAGGTACCTCTGAAAACCATACTCCATGCGAGTGGCCTCCTTATACCAATTCACATAAAAATCCTTAATTCGAGGCTTCACAACCTCATCCCACTGTCGTACTAAATCCCATCCCTCACAGGAGTCTACTCCCATAGACGCCCAGAAGTCCTCGAATAGTTCCCTATCATCCGCACTTTGTAGCATCCGCGTATTCAGTTTCCAGTATCCCTTAAAACGATGCGGGAGACCTCCCCAGTCGAGCTCCACAAAAACTCCCCGGTGGTCGGAGAAAAAGACGTTCAATACACGCACATTGATTACGACCACCCGCCGAGACACATACACCCTATCTAAACATGCTGCATAGCCCATACGCACAAAAGTATGCTCAATCCCAAAGTCACGCCCTCCGCGTACATCTACCAACCCCAAACCAGACAACAAGTCACCCAAAACAAGCGAACAGAACCCCGCCCCCCTCGGTTCAACATCTTTACGGCGCACTACACAGTTCCAGTCACCACCTACCACTGTAATTTCAGGCAGGGACCTCAAATAATATACCAAGACATCTCTAACAAAAGTATTTTTAATGTTAACATCATGTTCAGCCGGCCCATATACCCCTACAAAACCAACTCTTCTACCCCAATCCCCCACGACTCGCACCACGCGACCCTCCCCCCCTTCCTCCCAATGTCTCAGCACAAACGGGCTGGTCGCTTTTATCAACACAGCCACTCCACCTTTCAGACGTCTGGAATGAGTCACATAAATGTCATAACCATCCATCTCAAACAAACTTCCTACTTTATGGTTATGTTCTTGCAAAAAACACACATCCACTGCAAAACGATTCAACCACTCACGCACCTGCACACACTTTCTGACAGATTTCAAACCATTAACATTAATAGTTACACACCTAACTGTGTTAAAGGTGGCTTTCCTCTAGGGGCTACCACTCCCTTTTTCTCTTTGCGCCGGCAAGCACCCAAGGCACTTCCCGCATCTTTGGCAATCCCCGCGATATTACCTGCTGTCCTGGACTCGCGCGACCTCCCCGCACCCGTGATTTCCGACCACGTCTTCTTCCCTGAACGTTGTCCAGGGGTCAAGACATCATCGGAGTCGGACGGGGTAGCCGCACGCTTCCTAGAAACAGCATCTTCAGACATGTCAGTACTTGGGGTGTTCTCCTTGTGAATTTCTGCCTCAACAGTGTGAAAACTCGAACTCTCCAAATCTCTCACTTTAGCTATCTGATCAGCATCATCTGCACGTAATTTCCCCTCATCAGAACACAACACAGAATCAGACTCATGCGACGCTAATAGGTCACTTAACGCAGATACAATGTCGGCTTCCATCTCACCTGCCTCTCTTGCTATAGGGATTTCACTGTTCACATGTTCCACCTCGTCAAGGGAGGCAGTCCCAGGTAGAGTCACACAAGATGACTCTAGTAGCATGGCCCTATCAACCTCAGCACTCCATGATGTCATACTCGGCGATGTCTCGACAACCTCCTCTTCCAGAGCCTGACGGGGTACCTCACCGTCAGGTCGACGACCACGCCCCGATGGCAGCTGGCGCTGGACACACTGAGCCGCTATGTGATCCAGAGCGCCGCAGAGGCGGCAAGTTCTTCTCTGTCCAGGGTACGTAACGTACACCTGGGAACGAAACTCCTCCAGTTGAATGTACGAAGGAATCGGCTGACGCAGGGACATTTTCAACGTAAATGACCCCTCCTGAAGGCCATTATAGTGGCCGTCAGACCACCTACCCATGGTGACCAGGTGGATCTTCCCATAACGTTCAAAAACGTCACGTATATCAACTTCATTGGCCTCAAAAGGCACGTTTCGCACACGTACCCACGTATAGTATCGTGAAACGTCATGCAACTGGACAGAAACTGCTGGGGTGACTTGCTTACTTATATCCTGGTACTGGGTCACAATCTTCTCGTACATCTGAGTGTCACAAAACTTGACGAAGATCCGTGTAGTTCCATTCAAGGCGACGCCACACAAGGATTCATGTTGAATGCCATAAGTATCACGAATGATTGCTGGCAGTAACACATTTACTGATTCGCCGGTGATAGATCCCTGCGTTAGTTGAATACAAACAGTATTAACGCGGCGGCGAAACGCAGTCGCCATTGTTGTTGATGTTGTAAACACTCCTCCACCAGATGTCGGGACTGAGGAGCAACAGCTGACAACCGCTCAGCACAACGTCTGAGCAGAGAATGAATGAAATATATTAATTTAGTCATTCTACGCTGAATGTTTTTTAACGAATTTATGTCCATTCTGTAATATGGAGACCAGAACTGAGCTGTATAATCTAGGTGAGGCCTTGGAAATAAATGGTATAAAATACCGACACAATGGCAATATAAACACAAATGCAGTATAATGAACACCAGTATAATGTATAATGAACACCAATACGCAAGCAGGTCTGACGACACAAGGAATGCCTGCGTACAACACCGCAATTCACACAACCACTTGATAAACTACAGAAACTCAAGACTTATCGCCACAGAAGACAACACTCAATACCGAAGAATCCTGGAATCATCACTTATTTCTATATCCGACAACTTCAACCAGAATAGTGGCTTCTATAACATAGCTGAACCACTTGCCAACAAACTTCTTCATCGCTATCCCACATAAGAACACTGTAGAAGGTCTGCTCACAAACTTGTCCAGTCTCCTTCCCAGGCTACCCAAGTTTTTAGACTCTACAACCCAACTCGGTACATCATCAGATGCAGCATTCTTCACCTGACCTCAGCCGGACTATAAATACTCGCGTTCCTTCCACCCCAGGTAGTTCTGTTTGTGACTTGAAAAAGCCCACTGTGTGGGCGAAACGTAGTCAATAAAGGATCACATTATACTGCATTTGTGTTTATATTGCCAGGTGAGGCCTTACTAATGATGTACAAAACTGCAGTGCAACCTCTGTGAGGGAAAAGTTCAATAGAGAGGAGAAGCGAGGGAGTATATAGTAACAATAGTTTCATTGCCGGCTACTTGTTAAGGTAGGGTAAGTCCAGCTCCCGCTATCCCCCCGCCCCCTTTTCCCCCTCCCCGAAAGTGCTAGTTTGATTGCCGGCTGCTTGTTAAGCTTGTAGGGTCAGTCTAGCTCCCACTATCCCTTCCCCTCCCTTCTCCCCCCCTAGAAAGGTGACGTGTGGGGCTCCGGTCACAGAGTAAATCACTCGACTCACAGCTCCCAACACTACTGTAAGTACACGCCTGATCATATTTTAGTGGACTTATTGGTTGAAAGCTTCACTTTCGACCAATAATTAACTTAGTCCTTTCAGTCTTGATAGGTTAAATGTTTTAATAATCACCACATCTTTTAGGTATTGTACTTATCATGGAGAGTGATTTCTTAAGCAGTGAGTAATCTGTCTCTCTTTACAGCTTGAAATGACAGAGAGGGTTACCTGCCAATCAACGAGCAGAATTGAAGGAGACGGACTAACGTTCTGAGACGTCCCAACTTCTGATCCACTTACCTGTTTGTGTATGCAAGTAGCAGGATATAACCCCTCATCATTGCAGTGGAAAAAAAAACCTGCTTTCCTGTCATCTGGACGGATTATTGACGGCTATAAAATCTGTGAAGAACGAGCCGGTGGGTTGTCACCAACACCTGCGACCCCCTCTCCCCATCATCAGCAACGGCTACGATTTCAACAACATTCAGTGTCACCAACACCAGACACCCAAGTTTTATATATACATATTAGCATTGAATTCAGATATCATTTATTTTTTCATTTTTCATTTTCTTTAAGGTAGGATCAATATTTCATATTTAAGTGTTTCATATTTTAAATTTTCTAAATAATAAAGTGTTTATGTTTGTCAGTTTTTGTTCTTTTTCTATTCATTAATTTTCCTGAGGAGGAGCCAGCCTTGGTAATACTGTCTGAAGTTGTTACAGGGCCGAGTAAGCCTTCACAAGCGGCAACCTTGCCAGGATCAACTCGACTGAATCAAGATTCGACTCCATCTCGAATCTACCATTGGAACTTCAATGCCACATACCACAGACGGTTACCACCAGCCATGAGTAATCATTCTCTATGGTAGGACTACAGTACAGGTATTTAAAAGATTTGGTGATTGTTATGGTCTCAATTTATTGTAAGTCAAGTCAGGCAGGATATAATATTTAATTCTGCCACCTTTTTGTTCGAGCTTGAAACACTTTGGAGGATTAGACTCTAGGGACCCGAGATTTTCCAGTGACAATTTGTTTCATTGAGCTCTTTATTTTATCAAGGGAACTGTCGTAGGACACTCTTAATTTGTTGGTGAGAAGATTGGATGGTCAAGTGACCTCATTCTACTTACTGTTTGCTCGGAGCTGACATAGAATCCTTCGTTTTCATTAATACATATTGTTTAATTGAAGCAGGGATCGAGCCCTCTGGTTTATTTACAGTTTGGGCAGAACAGTAATTGAACCCTCCGTTTTCTTTAATACCTGTTTCATTTCCCCCGTAGTTTAAGTTATTCTTGCAAGCATGGAGGAATACCAGTTTTGAATGAATGCTGGAAGTAAGTTAGGAATAACAGGGAAAAATTTAGAATCTTTCATTAGTGCTAAGATCCAGGAAAGACTTGAAAGAGAGAGAATTGAGAGAGAAGAGAGACAGAAAGGGAAAGAGAAGAAGAAAAGGAGAGAGAGAGAATCGAAAGAGAAGAGAATAAGGAGAGAGAAAGAATAGAGAGAGAGAATCAAGAAAGACAGTTAGAAAGAGAAAGAGAGGATAAAAAGGAGAGAGATCGAATTGAAAGAGAAAACCAAGATAGACAGTTAGAAAGAGAGAAGACAAAAAGGAGCATGATAGACTTGATCATGAGGAGAGAGCTAGAGTACGTGAGGAACAAGTTAAATTAAGAGAACTTGAGGAAAGAGCAAAGGATAGAGAAGTTGAGGAAAAAGCTAGAGAACGTGAGGAAAAAGCTAGAGAATGTGAGGAAAAAGCTAGAGAACTCAAGTTAATAGAGAGAGAAAAGGATCACGAGCTCGAAAAAGCTCGCCTTGAATTAGAGAATAAAAAGTTAACTCTTACACAACAACAATTAGAGGAAGGAGTAATTAAACATCATGCAGCTAGTACACATATTCCAACACCAAATTTACCTCCCTTCACAGAGGGTGAGGACATTACTTCGTACATTATCAGGTTTGAAAATACTGCTACCCTCTGTGAATGGCCTGCTGACACCTGGGCTACCAGGTTAGGAATGTTATTTTCTGGTACTGCTTTGAATATCTATGCAACTTTGTCGAAGGATATCATATGTAATTATAACCTACTGAAGAAGGCAATCCTTAAAGCATATAAAAAAAAACACAAAATCTTACAGGAAAGATTTCAGGTATGCCACCTTGCAGCCTGGCCAAAACTTTCAGCAGTTACAAGTAACACTCGTTTGTTCGACTTTTGGATAGAGAGTTCAGGAATTGATCACAGTTATGAATCTCTTAGACTTCATGGTTGCTGACCAGTTCCTGACAGCTCTTCCTCACCAGATACGAACATTCATCAGAGAACGTAACCTGATTAAAGCTGAGGAAGTTGCTAAGGCTGCTGACCTGTATGCTGAGGCTCACAATTCCTATAAAGACCTAAAGGGATCGAACCCTAAGGTTCATCAGACCTTAAGAAATCAAAGCCTCTAGTGGAAAGTAAAATGACTTCTTTTATTCCTGTTTGTCATTTGTGTGGTGTTAAAGGACATAAACGTCCAGATTGTCCTAAGAAGGTCCAAAAAGTTGGAAGATGTTTTAAAGACTGTAATGACCAAGCACCCTTCTGTTTAGGAACAGTTAATGGACTTAATGTATCTACCATTTTACGAGACACTGGATGCACATGTATAGTCATTTCTAATAAGCTGTTCCCTAACCTTAAAGAAACTCATTCCTCTGCTATACTTTCAGACTACTTGGGCCGTACGGACACTTTTCCTACCATCCGTTGTTACATTAGGTCTAAATGGTTCACAGGTTGGTCTGAAGCCGTACTAGCTCCCATCACTTCTTGCTCCGTACTAATAGGTAATGTAAAACGTGCCATTCTTCTTTCTGAGGTTGACCTTTCATCACCAAAGGTGGACATAAGCTTTTCAGATCCTCTTCCTGTAGAGTCAGAAAAGCCCCTCGAAAGTTCAGATGAGACAATGTCTCGCGAGATTCATGTGGGATTAATAACCAGTGATGCTACTCTCGAAAGCGAGGTAGTAGGATCACCGGTTCACTTGCTAGATGAAAGTGAAGATATCACCTCCGATACTATAAATGTCTTGACTAGGGCTCAGACCAAAGCCCAGGCTTCTCCTACTATCCATCCTTTGATTTTCCCTGACTTTAAGCCTTTAGATATATCGAAGGACTCCTTTGTCAATTTACAACGTAATTGCCCTTCTCTTCAGAATTGCCATAATGCCGCTAAACAAAATCAAGTTATCCAAAGGAAAAACTTTTCATACAAATTTGAATATATAAAAGGTATCTTGTACAAGTCAGTATTCAAATTAAATTCAGAAGAGATAGACTATCCCATCTTAGTTGTTCCAAGTCAATGCAGAGAGACTGTTCTTAAAATGGCTCATGACCTGCCAGTGGCCGGACATTTCTCGCATCGTAAAACCTTAAATAAAATTAGGGAAACCTATTTTTGGCCAAAAATGTCCTCAGATGTCACTACCTATTGCAGATCGAGTAAAGTTTGCCAACTGTCATCCTCCCGAGGTACCAGGCGAGTACCTATGGTCAAAATGCCAATCTTTACGGTACCGTTTGAGAGAGTAGCTATTGACATCGTTGGTCCTTTATCTCTACTTTCATCGGGGGGACATAGATATATATTAACATTAGTTGATTATGCTTCGAGTTTCCCTGAAGCCGTTCCCTTAAAGACCATAACTACTACAGAGGTGGGTGAAGCCCTTTTTTCCATCTTCTCCAGAGTGGGCATCCCTAGAGAAAAATATTGTCTGACCGTGGGACACAATTCACATCTGACTTAATGCAACATCTATACCAACTTCTGGGAGTGAAGCCTCTCTTCACCACACCCTATCATCCCAGCTGTAATGGGAGGATTGAGCGCCAGCATTCGATTCTCAAGTCCATTTTAAGGAAACTTTGCTCCCTTAAACCTAAGGAGTGGCATCATTACCTACCCTGTGCTTTGCTTGCCATGAGGGAAGTTCTCAGTGACTCTTTGGGGTTTTCACCTTTTGAACTTCTCTATGGTAGACAGGCCAGAGGCCCATTCTAATCCCTCATGACTTATGGACTAATGAGGACGTAAAGGCTGAGGTTCAGTCTTCTTATCAGTTTCTCCTTGACCTTAGATCCAAACTTGAGGAGACCTCTGACATAGTTTCGAAAAACTTAAGCTTGTCAATGGACCAGTACAAAACCTTTTTTGATAGGTTAAATGTTTAAATAATCACCACATCTTTTAGGTATTGTACTTATGATGGAGAGTGATTTCTTAAGCAGTGGGTAATCTGTCTCTCTTTACAGCTTGAAATGGAAGAGAGGGTCACCTGCCAATCAATGAGTAGAATAGAAGGAGACGGACTAACGTTCTGAGATATCCCAATTTCTGATCCACTTACCTGTTTGTGTATGCAAGTAGCAGGATATAACCCCTCATCATTGCAGTGGAAAAAACCTGCTTTCCTGTCATCTGGGCGGATTATTGACGGCTATAAAATCTGTGAAGAACGAGCCGGTGGGTTGTCACCAACACCTGCGACCCCCTCTCCCCATCATCGGCAACGGCTACGATTTCAACAACACTCAGTGTCACCAACACCAGACACCCAAATTTTATATATACATATTATCGTTGAATTCAGATATCATTTATTTTTCATTTTTCATTTTCTTCAAGGTAGGATCAATATTTCATATTTAAGTGTTTTATATTTTAAATTTTCTAAATAATAAAGTGTTTATGTTTGTCAGCTTTTGTTCTTTTTCTATTCATTTATTTTCCTGAGGAGGAACCAGCCTTGGTAATACTGTCTGAAGTTGTTACAGGGCCGAGTAAGCCTTCACACCTCGGACTTCTGTTGCTAACACTTCTTGATATAAATCCCAATAATCTATTTGCCCTATTACGTGCGCTTAGGCACTTCTGTCTTGGTTTAAGATTACTGCTCACCATAACCCCCAAGTCCTTTTCACAATCTGTATGGATAAGTTATGGACACTCCCGAGCTTCAGAACCTTGCATTTATCTACACTGAACTGCATCTGCCACTTTGCTGACCAGGTATTGAGTTTGTCTAAATCCTCCTGAAGTTCCCTGATATCTACGTTTGAATCAATTATCCTACCTATCTTTGTGTCATCGGCGAATTTGCTCATTTCACTAGTAATTCCCTCATCAAGATCATTGATATATATTATAAACAAAAACGGGCCCAAGACTGATCCCTGTGGAACGCCACTTGTCATAGATCCCCACTCGGATTTAACCCCATTTATGGACACTCTCTGCTTCCTGTCTGTGAGCCATGGCTCGATCCACGAGAGCACTTTTCCCCCAATTCCATGAGTTGCCACTTTCTTTAACAGTCTTTGGTGCAGAACTCTATCAAAATCCTTACTAAAATCTAAGTAATAATATCAAATTCTTTATCGTGATCAACAGCCTCAAAAGCTTTACTGAAGAAAGTTAATAAATTAGTTAGACAAGAACGGCCTCTCGTGAATCCATGCTGAGTATCAATAATCAAGCTATGCTTATCGAGATGGCTTCTTATAATCTCATCTATAATTGACTCTAGTAATTTGCCTTCAATTGAGGTCAGGCTTATTGGGTTGTAATTTGACGATAACGACTTGTCCCCTGCTTTAAAAATAGGAATTACATTAGCCATCTTCCACATGTCAGACACTACACCTGTTTGAAGAGATAAATTAAAAATATTAGTTAATGGTTCACAGAGTTCCATTTTCCATTAATTAAGAACCCATGAAAAAAGCTCATCAGGACCCGGCGACTTATTTTGCTTCAGTCTATCTGCTTCACAATCATCTCGCTAGTGATTGTGATGTTACATAATTTATCTTCTTCAGACCCACTATAAAAATTTATTACTGGAATATTGTTAGTGTCTTCCTGGGTAAAAACCGAGAGAAAATAATTATTTAAAATCGAGCACATTTCATTCTCTTTGTCAGTAAGGTGCCCATAGTTATTTTTAAGGGGACCAATCTTACCTTTAACTTTTGTTCTATAAACCTGGAAAAAACTTTTTGGGTTAATTTTCCAATCCCTAGCAACTTTAATTTCATAGTCCCTTTTAGCTTTTCTTATCCCCTTTTTAATGTCCCTCTTATTGTCAATATACTGACTCATAAGATGACCCTCACCTCTTTTGATAAGACTATAAATTCCCTTGTTATGCCCTAGTAGATATTTTAGCCTATTATTCATCCATTTTGGGTCATTTCTATTTGATCTAATTTCTTTATACAGGATAAACGTTCTTTGAGCAGCATGTACAGTGTTCAGAAAACTGTCAAATTGATAGCTCTCTTCGTTACCCCAGTCAACAGATGATAAGCGTTCTCTAAGCCCATCGTAATTTGCTAAGCGAAAATCTGGGACTGTTACTGAGTTATCCCTTCTATTATACTTCCATTCAATGCTACCACCCAGTTCCTCTGATATTTCTAAATTATTAACAAGGGATTCATTGTTTGCCAGAAGTAAGTCAAGCAGGTTATTTCCACTTGTAGGTTCTGTCACAAACTGCTTCAAAAAACAATCCTGAAATACTTCTATGAAGTCGTATGATTCTAAATTCCCAGTCAAGAAATTCCAATCAATATGACTAAAGTTAAAGTCTCCTAGAATTACTACATTATCGTGCCTTGTGGCCTTAGCAATTTCCTCCCATAGTAGTCTCTCTTGGTCCCTATCTAACGGTATATCACACCTAAAATAAATTTTTCATGTCCCTCTGAAAATTCTATCCAAACAGACTCTGTATGTGTTACTTCAGACTTAACACCCGTTTTTATGCAACAGTTCAAGCGATCTCGGACATACAATGCCACCCCACCCCCCTTCCCGATACTTCTGTCTACTTGGAACAATTTAAAACCTTGAATGTGACATTCTGCAGGCATGTCCCGACTTTTTTAATTAAACCACGTCTCAGTTATGGCAAATACATCAATGTTACCTGCACTAGCAACTAATCTCAACTCGTCCATCTTATTCCTAGCACTACGGCTATTTGCATAATATACATTGAAAGACTCTCCTTTCTCTTTACCCTACCTGCTCATTTCTGTTTTTCTACTAAACCTATTACTGTCCTTATCACCTAGTGTCACTGGCTTTTCAATATCTACCTCGTTCTGCTTAATACTAGTTCCCCTAGAACTCATAATATTACTACACTGGGTCTTCACTGTTTTCCTCCCAAAACCCATACCACTGACTATTCCTAGTTTAAAATCCTAACAGCTCCCTCCACTGCAGTTGCCAGTGCCCCCACCCCAGACCTAGATAAGTGAACCCCATCCCTGGCATACATGTCATTTCTGCCATAGAAGAGGTCCCAGTTGTCAATGAATGTTACCGCATTTTCCTAACACTATTTGTCCAGCCAGCAATTGACACCAATTGCCCTGGACAGCCATTCATTTCCAGCTCCTCTCCTTGGCAAAATACCACATATGACAAGGTTACCACCCCTCCTCCTAATTATTTCTATTGCTGACCTATACCTGCTAATCAGGTCCTCACTCCTACGTCTGCCAACATCATTGCCTCCAGCACAGAGACAGATAATAGGATTGCTCCCATTACTTCTCATGATGTCGTCCAGATGGCTAACAATATCCTCTATCCCAGCCCCAGGAAAGCAAACCCTCTGTCTCCTACTCCTGTCCTTCAAGCAGAACGCCCTGTCCATGTACCTAACTTGGCTATCCCCAACAACAACAATATTCTTACCTTCCTAGGTGTCGTTCGTCGTGACATTCCCAGTAGTCGACTAACATTCGTCGGGTAGCACGGAGAATGCATTAGATGTTTCCACAACAGTTTCCACAGCAGTCTCTTTCTTCTTCGTCAATTCTACCTTTCCATTCGTCTTCTTGATCGTCAACTTCGTTCCATGCTGTCCAGCCACTGACCAGTTTCCCTTATTGACCTGAGGACTCAAAACAGGAGGACTACTACGAATCTTCTTGTTTTCCTCGGTCAGTCGCCGAATCTTCATCTTCGCCATCCTCAATTCTTCCTTAAGCTGTTGGTAAAGTTGCTCAATGGAGGGCATCTTGGTTCATTATGTAGAGAGCACACTCAATACGTTCTCACTGAGCTAATTAGAGGTCACATCATCTTGTACCAGTTATTTTGTACCATATCTACAATTGGGCTTAGTGGAACTACTAGACAGCTTTCACAGAATGGAGTAGAATTGGTACTCTCCCCTGTAGATCACGATTCAGTGGGACCAATAAATCTTTTAATAGGGAGTGATTATTATTTTTCATTTGTAAAGGGTATGGTGAAACAATGTGGCATCACTCTCCTAAGAACAGGGTTCCCCGCTCCTGTAATGACTAGAGGAGTCAGTCATTATGTCTTACTAATGAAAGAGTGCATCAGTCTAAATATTTCTTAATTGAGAGCAATGTTGTGCCAGTATATAAATTATGAGAGATGGACAGCATAGGAATTATTGTGAATGAAGGTAGTCCAGTACATAAGAAATAAGGAACACTGCAGCAGGCCTACTGACCCAAGCGAAGCAGGTCCATGCCACCCTCCGGCTTGCCCAATGACCCACCTTGTCAGGTCACTTCTACTCAAGGAAGGAGCACGGCATCAGACTTAGTAGCACAAGCTAGTCAGATCTAACTCACACCCACCCACACCCACTCATGTATTTATCTAACCTATTTTTAAAACTACACAACGTTTTAGCCTCTATAACTGTAATCGGCAGTTTGTTCCACTCACACACAACTCTATTACCAAACCACTGCTTTCCTATATCCTTCCTGAATCTGAATTTTTCCAACTTGAAACCATTGCTGCGAGTCCTGTCTTGGCTGGAAATTTTCAGCACGCCGTTTACATCCCCTTTATTTATTCCTGTTTTCCATTTATACACCTTGAACATATTTCCCCTAATTCTACGCCTTTCTAGAGAGTGCAGATTCAGAGCCCTAAGTTTATCCTCATAGGGAAGATTTTTGATACATGGGATCATCTTTGCCATCCTCCTCTGTACGTTTTCCAGTCCATTTTTTATTCATTCTGTAATACGGCGACCAGAAATGAGCAGCATAATCTAAATGAGACCTAACCAAGGTTATATAGAGTTAACGAACAGCCTGAGGACTTCTTTTCGCAATCAGTAGTATTAAGATCTACAATATTTAGTTTATATGTGGCATGGTTATTTTCCTGTCCAACATTTAGAACTTTGCATTTGTCTATATTAAACTGCATTTGCCACTTCTCCGACCATTGCGTCAGTCTATTCAAATCATCCTGGAGTGCTCTAGTGTCCTCATTAGAAAGAAGTGGACGGCCTATTTTGGTGTCATCAGCAAATTTGCTTATGTTGCTATTTATTCCCTCATCTATGTCGTTTATGTAAATAGTGAACAACAACGGGCCCAACACTGACCCCTGAGGAACACCGCTTGTGACGTGCCCCCATTCTGATTTCTCCTCATTTATGCAAACTCTCTGCTGCCTATTTGTCAACCATGCCTCTACCCAGAAAAAAATTTCTCCTCCTATTCCGTGTACATTAATTTTCCTCATTAGCGCCTCTGATGTAGAACTCTATCGAAAGTCTTACTGAAGTCCATATACACAATATCATATTCATTACCATGATATACCTCCTCAAACACCTTAGTGAAAAAAGTTAATAAATTCGTAAGATGGGAACGCTCCTTTGTAAAACCCTGTTGAGATTCATTAATCAGTTTATGCCTATCAAGATGACTACGAATGGTTTCGGCAATTATTGATTCAATAAATTTTCCCACTACAGAGGTAAGGCTTTTTGGTCTATAGTTCGAAGCTAAGGACCTGTCATCTGCCTTGTAAATAGGTATAACACTTGCCATTTTCCACTTATCAGGCACTATGCCAGTTTGTAGTGATGTGCTGAAAAGATTAGCCAAATGTATGCTAAGTTCCTCTTTACATTTCTTTCACAACCTTGCAAAGAGTTCATCAAGGAATGGGGATTTGTTAGGTTTAAATTTGTCTATTTGTCTGAGGACCATATCACTAATTACCAAAACTATGCATAGTTTATTATCGTCCTGTTCTACATAATCTATTATTTCTGGAATTTCGTTACTATTTTCCTGGGTAAAAACTGAGAGGAAGCAAGTACTGAAAATATCACACATATCCTTATCACTGTCAGTGATCTGACCTGAGTTACTCTTAATTGGGCCTATCTTGTCCCTAATCTTACTTCTGTATACCTGAAAGAACCCTTTTGGGTTAGTCTTCGAATCCCTTGCGACCATAGCCTCATAATCCCCTTTTGCTCTTCTTATTCCATTTTTTATTATTTCTCTCTTTAATTGAAAATATTGATTTCTTAACTTCCCTTCCCCTTTTTTTGAAACGCCTATATATGCCTCTCTTTTCACCAATGAGATGTTTTAATCTATTGTTCATCCATTTGGGATCATTTTTGTTAGATCTAATTTCCCTACTCGGAACAAAAGTTGTCTGGGCAGCTCGAACTATGCTCTGAAAAACGCTGTATTGGCAAGCAATACCACCAACCTGACCCATAGTCAGGTCTTTTCAATTTAGCCCACCCAGGTAATTTCTCAGTCCCATGAAATCGGCCAAGCGAAAGTCTTGGACAGAGATTTGATTGCAGTTATCTGGGTAATTCCATGATATACTGAAACTAAGTGATTTGTGATCGCTTTCCTCAAGCTCATCATTAACCTCAAGATTATTAATTAGGGATTCTTTGTTGGCAGGAACCAAGTGAAGCAGAATGTTTCCTCTAGTTGGTTCTGTCACAAACTGCTTTAAAAAACAATCCTGAACTGTATCAAGAAAGTCACTAGACTCAAAATTTCCTGTTACATTATTCCAGTCAATTTGTCTAAAGTTAAAATCTTCCATTAACACATTTTCATTTGTAGACACCTTATGAATTTCGTCCCATAACAGCTTACTGCACTCCCACACTCCCTATCAAGGTTAAGGGGCCTATAAATCACACCCAAAGTTAATTTGTCACGACCCTCGAGAAACTGTAGCCAAACAGACTCTGTGTCCGATGTTTCTAATCTTACATCATGTCTAAGACAACAATTTAAATTATCTCTGACATACATTGCAACTCCACTACCCTTTCTGTTGACCCTATCAGTGTGGAACAGTTTATAACCTTGTATGTTGCAATTAGGAGGCATTTCTCTATTTTTCCGGTTGAACCATGTCTCTGTTATAGCTTTAATATTTATAATACCTGCACTTGCAAGTAATCTTAGCTCATCTATCTTATTTCTTAGACTCCTACTATTTGTATAGTAAACCATAAGGGAGCTAGTCACTTGTTGCCCTCTACTATCTCTCTTTGTTGATCAATTGCTTTGCCTTTACTACCATCTTTATTTTGAATATTGTTTTTTAACATATCCCAGAGGCATCCCGGTAAAATCTGCTGTTTTCAACCCTAATACTGCAGCCTGATTGTTTCCCACAAAAACCCATACCTCTATAATCTATCAGTTTTAAGTCATCAATTACCCTCTCAATCGAATTGGCTAATGCAACCACTAATGCAACCAGAGAGATGAACCAGTTTTCAATGAATGGGATTGCAAGTTCCTTGCAGTACCTGTCTAGCCGGAAATTTATACCAATTGCCATAGACATACATTCATTGCCCACTGCACTTCTAGGCAAGATGCTACATATGATTGGGATCCCTCTCTTAGACCTGACTACTTCTATGGCTGACCTATACTTATCTAGTAGCTCCTGTCTCTTGCCCTTCCCAATATCATTACCTCCACCATTAAGACAATATTATCACTGACACAATATTATCCAACCTACTGACTATGTCACCAACACCAGCTCCTCGGAGGCACGCCCTCTGTCTGACCTTCCTATCTCTGTTACAAAAAGCACGGTCCATATATCTTACCTGAGAATCTCCTACAATTAGAATATTCTTACCTTGATTAGCAGGGAAGTCAGTGATACCTTTAACCTCACTAACCACTGAAGTACACTCGCCCTGGACAACAGAGAATCGATTTCCTACCTTCACATCTTCTCTATTAACCCTCCTTACCTTCCTTCTTCCTGAACTGTGAACCACTTGCCACTTAAAGCGGCTGCCACTCTCACTTCTGGTTACCATTTCCTCCTTACCAGCTCCATCCGTCTCACACTCACTCCCAAACCCATCTAGGTGAAGCTTCAGCCTCCTATTTTCCTCCTGAAGAAGTAGAACCTCCTTCTTCAACACTTGAACCTGAGATTCTAAAACACTACAACAAGCCATGGTGCTTGGTAACAACCCACGCTGAATCCCAGAGAGCTTAGGGTAAGTATGACCTCACGTGACCACTGACCTCAGTGTACATATGAACATGGACAATACTGAGTACGACTCTCGTGGAAACTGAATAAACCGGAACTGCCTACAAATTATAAAATGGCTTATGGGCAATTTAAGGCATATCTTCACGATTTAAGTAAGACACCAGAATTATTAATAGCATATCATGAAATAATTTATGAACAACTAAAGAATTAATTTTTAAAAGAGGTACCTCCTGATCAGAATAAAATTTATGGTCATTACTTACCACACCACAGAGTTATAAAGGGCATTTAAAAACTACTACCTTGAGAATAGTTTTCAATTGCAGTGCTGAAGGTAGCAAGACTGCACCAAGCCTGAATGACTTTAATGACAGGTAGATCGTTGACGAAAAACTTGGCATAAGTAAAGCTTTTTTAGAGTGGGTTTGCAGGAAGCAGACCGGGATTATCCCCGTTTCTCGTGGCCTGAAAATCCTAGTGACTCACTTAGCCCTCTGAAAACTTTCCACTTTAGGAGCGTATTATTTGGCGCTATATTCAGTCTGTTCCAGCTTCAGGCGACTGTAAATGCTCACCTCAGTCCATTAAGTGAGTCAATGAGTAAACAGTTTTATGTGGACAATTTCCTAGGTGTAACATCAACTGAAGAGGAACTAATGAGGACACATGCAGAGGCTAATAAGGTAATGCAAAGTGCATATATGACTCCGAGGGAATGGAATAGCAATTCGTCCAAATTAAAGGACAAAATAAATAAGGATTACCCTGGAGATGAAGGTACAAGATGCAGTAATATACTACAATTAACCTGGGGTACCGAAAGAGATTTATTATTATTAAAGCCTAATGATTATGGTATGCCTAATAAATTGACCAAGAACCTTGTTTGCTGAGAGTTCCAAATGCTTCGATCCACTACAATAAAACGGAAACTGTTGGTAATATAATAATAATAATAATAATAATAATAATAATAATAATAATAATAATAATAATAATAATAATAATAATAATATCTTTATTTACTACAAGTACATGTACAAGGTATACAGGCCTAGCTGACATCAATGACATACTACTATACAGAAAGCCGCTAGTTATGCAGTGTACATCTGGCAAATTAGGTCAGTTTTGTTCCAAGATGCGACCAACACCAGTCGACTGACACCCAGGTACCCATTTTACTGATGAGGAACATAGACAACCGGTGTAACGAAACGCGCACAATTTTTCTACCCTCGCTGGGAATCGAACCCAGACTTTCGCCGTTAGAAGCGAGAGCATTAGCCACCAGGCCATAGGCGACCGTGAAGATGAGAGACGATAATGACTACCTTCACACGCCTTACATAATGCTTTACAATACCCATTTTGTTGGGTCTAGCCCCGACTCTTTTCCTTTCTCAAATTCTTTCTTCTCCCCCCTCTATTCCTCAACTATTCCCATTCTTCACGCACCCCTTGTGGGTTCTTACCTGTGAGTCCATGTTGTGTCTGTTCCCAACACGGTAATCACGTTACCTCTGTCTCTTACCTTGATCCTGAGTGACGAGTGACAACACTGGAGAGATAACTGTGGGAGAGATGACATGTGATACTTAACTTCGAATGTCCCTGTCGCATCGTTGCTTTATAAACTGATATATTTAATTGTTACTGATTATTCTATCAACACAATATCTATGATTAATAAACAAAATAATATTTTTAGATACAATGCAAAGAGCCTAAAATTGGGGCTAGATATGTCGCGAACTCCTCAAAAAAGGCTAGAAACGTTTAACATATATCCATTAATCTTCACTGATCGTTAAATCGGAAACACGGAGATGACACATAACAAACAGATTTTCCCATGAAAGGAACAGAGAGAGCAAAACTGCATGAATATAGTAAAAAGTCTGGGAGTTACATATAGTAGATAACAGTCTTTGGGCCCTGTTGGTCAGAACACAAACCAGCGGGTGGATGACAAATCAGATTTACAGACACTAAAAAGAACAAAAAAAAAATTACAATCATAAATTCTGTACAAACGCAATCAAGGAATTTAACCAATCATGAATTATATTATTCACAAACTTAAGGGCTATGTCTGGATTCATCACAAACATACATGTTAAATGCTATTAATTAAACGAACTTTGGATATCAGGATACCATCTTTTCAGATACAAAATAAGGAAAAGAATAAAAGAAGTCATTCTGCATACAAAAGACTTGTACTTTGGCGATGGTCAGTATGAAAATTCGCAGCAGTAATTTTTTTGCTTGTTCAAAACATCTAAAATGAATGAATTTAGAAAACATTTTGATAGAAGAGAAAACCATAAGACATAGTTCATATGATCAATCATCTATGAATAAACTTTTAAGGTATCAAGCAACAGTACAATATAACTGAGGTGCAGAGCATTATAGACGCCAGACATGGGAGGTCCAACTCAATTACAGTACGAAATTTGTAATAAATTCTATTTTAACTAAAAGCTCATTAAAATGTCCTGGGAGGATATTATGGGTAAATATAAATCGTTGCCTCGAGAGGTTGAACTAAGATTCCTAGGAAATTTTTTTCAGGTAAACAGAAAATAAGGAATAGATGCAAAATAACGTTCCCTTAAAACCCTTTACCAGGCTGTGCCTCATATTTGAGCAGATGCAACAATTGCAACCTATATTGTGACAGCATATGCAATTCTAAGACAATTATTTGTGATCATTTTTTGAGTTTATTTATTTTTGGGCCATAAAATGCCCTTTTTGGCCTCATCAAATATGAGGCACCGCCTGACAATGGTTAAACTGTAGGTGACAGATCAGGCATCAAATTTGATGCAAGCCTGACAAAGGCATTTGTCTAAAAGAATTGTAACAGCTGCTATAACTGATAATTAAAGGCATAAATATACATTTAAGGTTTATTCATAAACAACTTGGGTAAACAAAAGGTACAGAAACTTGATTTCAATAAATTTAACACATTTTTAGTAATTGACATTTTATAAAAAATTGAAAAAAATTTTTACAAAAATATTATCAGAAGAATTTAAGCATGTTGTTGCTTATGGAATTCCAGGAAACAATTCCTCATTGAATTTAGACATAAATTAACCTTGCAGAAGGAACAAGCAAAGGAAGAGTAGGTCCTCTTGTTCTTGGTGTTGCAATGTTTACATGAAAGCCTCTTCGCAGAAACTGGCCAGTGTGTTTGTGTTTCATCAAATATTGTATCATGAGGCCTTTTTCTATGCCGAATGGGAATGTCATCAAGTGAAGAAGACCTTGAAGAAGACCGTGAAGTTGAACAACTTGGAGATCTCAGGCTCCTTGGGATTCCATTGGTTGACTTTCTTCCAGAATGGGAGATGGAAAACCGAAATTCCTTGAGGTTCATGTATTTCTCTTTCAAAGCACCACAGTCATGCCTGTACAACAACCAGCCATTGACACAACAAAGATCAATGATATATCCAAAGAGCCTCATGTACCAGCGTTTTGCTTTGAGTGGAGACTTGTAGAGATGCACCAACATATCATTCTTATCTATGCCCCCCATATGGGCATTATAATTTTTTATCACTGCAGGACAGTCAACTTCCACCTTTTGTTTGAGCTCCTTGCTGTACCTCTTTATCTTTGTCACTGGGTTGATGCCAATATCATTAGTCAGTAAAGTAACAACCTTACTGTCTTTCCAATGTACAGCAAGGACACCATCCAATGAACAGTAATCCATAGCACTCCTTTTCACATTTCTTATCACCATTGTCAGGTTGGGCCTCAATATCGATACAAAAATGGTAAGTGATAATCTACCATTGTCAGGCCGGGCCTCAATATTGATACCAAAAAGGTAAACAAAACTTCAAGTGCATTTATTTGTTACTTCTCAATGCCTCAGGCAATTCATTTACATCTCAAAATGAGGTTCAAACATTCAATAATGCACTGGAAACACATTCAGAAACTTACTGACATTGTGGAGTGGTGTAAATTGGTGAAATATCAGGAGAGTGAGGGTCGAAATGCTGCTCCTTCAACAAGTCAAGCAGTACTGAACACTTGAGGAGCTCCCAGCTCCTCAATACCCAAGTGACACCACCTTCAAGCTCAGCCCAGAAGGTGTGTGATTGGGTGGATTGAGGTGAGAAGTCTTTGGGAGCATATGCATTGTGTCTATGGTGCCATGAAAACCATACTTTTGGTGCCTCAGTATTGAGGCACCACCTGGTAAAGGGAAAATAACGTTCCCTTAACAGGCACAAACATAAACATCGATTTTTTATCAACGACTTTAAACCACCTCAAGAATTATACATAAAGCAGGTTGAACTAAAGTGAAAACATCATTTACTGCACCACTGAAGAACAATGAAAATTTCACAGAAAGAATCGAAAACGAAAGGATAATCAAAATGTTTCCGATAAACTATTCGTTGTTTAGTGTTCCGTTAAACAGACAGAATATTGACACGTCACACAAATTTTATATTACTGTGACACTCTGCCCCGAGACCCAACACTTGAAAGTCATGGTCATCCAAAAAAAAAACACAAGGATTAAATACGTTCAGGAAAAACATTAAAGAAATTTCGAAATTATTAAATATTACATGGAAATAAAGTTGAAATACAAGCATCATCCCAAAAGATTTAAGTTCTTTGATTTAATAACACTCCACAGTGGTGACTGGCAGAGCAAGATTTACATGAAGAGAGGCCAAAGGACAGGGGTTGGCAACCCTTGGCATGCGTGCCAAACCTGGCACGCAAACGACTTCTTTCCGGCACGCGAACCCCTGGTCTCATCTCAAAAAAAAAAAAAAAAAAAAGACATTTATCACGTATCTGTTCCAAGAAAAGCGGGGAAATAGTCCGTCGATTCAAAAGATTATTCCACCACTTTTCGTGATACTGTGTGGATAACATTAATCAGGTGGTACTTTACATGGCCAGATTTTAGTTTAAGGTTCATCGTGCAGCTCGTACTACTAACCAAAACAGTGGTTTTTACCTATTTTCATATTTATGATTAATATATGTATATCGCTATTACACATTCTATTTGGATTCTGCCCTTTACAAAATGTCCAGGATGTCACGACCACCGGCCAAGAAACGATGTTATTCAAATGAAGAGGATATTAGACAATTTAAAGAATACTGGCCAGAAAAGTTTGGCATGATTAAGAAAGATAATGAAGCATTATGCATTTTCTGTTCTGAATCAGTTGTTTGCAGGACTTCTGTGAAGAGATATTTTGAAACTATACATATTAACTTAAGCAAGAGAACTGAGCAAGAACAAAGAGAATTTATTCCTTGTGAACTGAGCAAGACAAAAAAAAAAAAAAAAAAAGTCTGATACTTTCAGGAAATTTATTTCGGGTAGGCCTAATTCCAACTTAGTTGCTGCTAGCTTTGAGGTCTCCAAAGTTATTGCTCAACATGGAAAGCCATTTAGTGATGGGGAGTATATTAAAGAGGCATGGTTAGAATGTTCTCCTTTGTCTGTGAGTAGAAAAATGGTTAAGAATAGAATACTTCAGCAGGAAAGGAATGCAGCGGCCAAATTAACGAAGGATTTGACTTCATGTAAGTTCTTTTCAATCTGTGTTGATGAAAGCTCAGACATTACATCAGCTGGGAGAGCAATTTTTTCTCGATTTTGTAATGGGAACGAAGTATGCGAAGAGATGATTAATGTTCTAACACTACCTGAGCGTACCACTGGGGTTGTAACACTACCTGAGCGTACCACTGGGGTGGTAACACTACCTGAGCATACCACTGGGGTTGTAACAATACCTGACCGTACCACTGGGGTTGTAACACTACCTAAGCGTACCGCTGGGGTGGTAACACTACCTGAGCGTACCACTGGGATTATAACACTACCTGAGCATACCACAAGGGTTGTAACACTAACTGAGCGTACAACTGGAGTTGTAACACTACCTGAGAGTACCACTGGGGTGGAAACACTACATGAGCGTCCCTCTGGGTTTGAAACACTACATGAGCGTATCACTGGGGTTGTAACACTACCTGAGCGTACCACTGGGGTGGAAACACTACCTGAGCGTACCACTCGGGTTATAACACTACCTGAGCGTACCACTGGGGTTGTAGCACTACCTCAGCGTACCACTGGAGTTGTAACACTACCTGAGCCTACCACTGGGGTGGAAACACTACATGAGCGTCCCACTGGGTTTGTAACACTACTTGAGCGTACCACTGGGGTTATAACACTACCTGAGCGTACGACTGGGGTTGTAACACTACCTGACCGAACCACTGGGGTTGTAACACTACCTGAGCGTACGACTGGGGTTGTAACACTACCTGACCGAACCACTGGGGTTGTAACACTACCTGAGCGTACCACTGGGGTTGTAACACTACCTGAGCGTACCACTGGAGTTGTAACACTACCTCAGCGTACCACTGGGGTGGTAACACTACCTGAGCGTACCACTGGGTTGGTAACACTAACTGAGCGTACCACTGGGGTTGTAACACTACCTGAGCGTACCACTGGGGTGGTAACACTACCTGAGCGTACCACTGGGGTTGTTACACTAACTGAGGGTACCATTGGGGTTGCAACACTACCTGAGGGTACCACTGTTGAGGTAACACTACCTGAGCGTACCACTGGGGTGGTAACACTATCTACGCGTACCACTGGGGTGGTAACACTACATGAGCGTACCACTGGGGTTGTAACACTACCTGAGCGTACCACTGGGGTTGTAACACTACCTGATCGTACGACTGGGGTTGTAACACTACCTGACCGTACCACATGGGTTGTAACACAACCTGAAAGTACCACTTGGGTTTTAACACAACCTGAGCGTACCACTGAGGTTGTAACACTACCAGGGAGTACCAGTGGGGTTGTAACACTACCTGACCGTGCAACTGGGGTTATAACACTACCTGAGCGTACCACTGGGGTTGTAACACTGCCTAAGCGTACCACTGGGGTTGTAACACTACCTGACCGTGCAACTGGGGTTATAACACTACATGAGCGTACCACTGGGGTTGTAACACTACATGAGCGTACCATTGGGGTTGTAAAATTACCTGAGCGTAACACTGGGGTGGTAACACTAACTGAGCGTACCACTGGGGTTGTGACACTGAGCGTCCCACTGGTGCGGTAACACTACCTGAGCGTACCACTGGGGCTTGTAACACTACCGGAGCGTACCACTGGGGTGATAACACTACCTGAGCGTACCACTATGGTTGTAACACTGCTTAAGCGTACCACTGGGGTTGTAACACTGCCAGAGCGTACCATTGGGGTTGTAACACTACCTGAGCGTATCAATGGGATTGTATCACTACCTGAGCGTACCACTGGGGTGGTAACACTACTTGAGCGTACCACTGGGGTTGTAACACTACATGAGCGTACCACTGGGGTTGTAACACTACATGAGGGTACCAATGGGGTTGTAACACTACCTGAGCGTACCATTGGGGTTGTAACACTACCTAAGCGTACCACTGGGGTTGTAACACTACCGGAGAGTACCAGTGGGGTTCTAACACTACCTGAGCGTGCAACTGGGGTTGTAACACTACCTGAGCGTACCTCTGGGGTTGTAACACTGCCTACGCGTACCACTGGTGTTGTAACAATTCCTGAGGGTACCACTGGGGTTGTAACACTACCTTAGCGTACCACTGGGGTTGTAACACTACCTGAGCGTACCACTGGGGTTGTAACACTACCTGAGCGTACCACTGGGGTTGTAACACTACATGAGCGTAACACAGGGGTTGCAACACTACCTGAGCGTACCACTGGGGTTGTAACACTACCTGAGCGTACCACTGGGGTTGTAACACTACATGAGCGTACCACATAGGTGGAAACAGTACCAGATCGTACCACAGGGATTGTAACACTGCCTGAGCGTACCACTCGGGAGGTAACACTACCTGAGCGTACCACTGGGGTTGTAACACTACCTGAGCGTACCACTGGGGTTGTAACACTACCTGAACGTACCACTGGGGTGGCGACACTACCTGAGCGTACAAATGGGGTTGTTACACTACCTGAGGGTACCACGGGAGCGATAACACTACATGAGCGTACCACTGGGGTTGTATCACTACCTGAGCGTACCACTGGGGACGTAACACTAACTGAGCGTACCACTGGGGATGTAACACTACTTCAGCGTACCACTGGGGAGGCAACACTAAATGAGCGTACCACTGGCGTTGTAACACAACCTGAGCGTACCACTGGGGTGGTAACACTACCTGAGCGTACCACTAGGGTTGTAACACTACCTGAGAGTACCACTGGGGTTGTAAGACTACCAGAGCGTACCACTGGGCTTGTAACACTTCCTGAGCATACCACTGTGGTTGTAACACTACCTGAGAGTACCACTTGGGTTGTAACAATAACTGAGCGTACCACTGGGGTTGTAACACTACATAAGCGTACCACTGGGGTGGTAACACTACCTGAGGGTACCATTGGGTTTGTAACACTACCTGAGCGTACCACTGGGGTTGTAACACTACCTGAGGGTACCACTGGGGTGGTAACACTACCTGAGCGTACCACTGGGGTTATAACACTACATGAGAGTACCACTGGGGTTGTAAGACTACCAGAGAGAACCACTTGGGTTGTAACAACAACTGAGCGTACCACTGGGGTGGTAACACTACCTGAGCATACCACTCGGGTTGTCTTACTACCTGAGAGTACCATTGGGGTGGTAACACTACATGAGCGTACCACTGGGGTGGTAACAATATCTGAGCGTACAACTGGGGTTGAAACACTACCTGAGCGTAACACTGGGGTTGTAACACTACCTGAGCGTACCACTGGGGTTGTAACACTACCTGAGCGTACCACTGGGGTGGCAACCCTACCTGAGAGTACAACTGGGTTTCTAACACTACCTGAGCGTACAACTGGGGTTGTAACACTTCCTGAGCGTACCACTTGTAACAGTACCTGAGCGTACCACTGGGGTTGAAACACTACCTGTGCGTACCACTGGGGTGGTAACACTACCTGAGCGTACCACTGAGGTTGTAACACTACCTGAGCGTACCACTGGGGTGGTAACGCTACCTGAGCGTACTACTGGGGTTGTAACACTACCTGAGAGTACAACTGGGGTTGTAAGACTACCTGAGCGTACCACTGGAGTGGTAACACTACCTGAGCGTACCACTGGGGTTGTAACACTACCTGAGAGTACCACATGGGTTGCAACAATAACTGAGCGTACCACTGGGGTTGTAACACTACCTGAGCGTACCACTGGGGTTGTAACACTACCTGAGCGTACCACTGGGGTTGTAGCACTACCTGAGCGTACCACTTGGGTGGCAACACTACTTGAGCGTACCACTGGGGAGGCAACACTACCAGACCGTACCACTGGGGTTGTAACACTACCTGAGCGTACCACTGGGGTAGTAACACTACTTGAGGGTACCACTGGCGTTGTAACACTACCTGAGCGTACCACTGGGGTTGTAACACTACCTGATCGTATCACTGGGGTTGAAGCACTACCTGAGCGTACCACTGGGGTTGTAACACTACGTGAGCGTACCACTGGGGTTGTAACACTACCTAAGCGTACCACTGGGGTTGCAACACTACCTGAGCGTACCACTGGGGTTGTAACATTAAGTGAGCGTTCCACTGAGGTTGTAACACTACGTGAGTGAACCACTCGGGTTGTAACACTGCCTGAGCGTACCACTGGAGTGGCAACACTACCTGAGCGTACCACTGTGGCTGTAACACTACATGAGCGTACCATTAAGGTTGTAAAACTACCTGAGCGTACCACTGGGGAGGTAACACTAATTGAGCGTACCACTGGGGTTGTAACACTGCGCGTTCCACTGGGGTGGTAACACTACCTGAGCGCACCACTGGGCTTGTAACACTACCTGAGCGTACCACTGGGGTTGTAACACTAACTGAGCGTACCACTGGGATGGTAACACTACCTGAGCGTACCACTGTGGTTGTAACACTGCCTGAGCGTTCCACTGGGGTTGTAACACCACCTGAGCGTACCAATTAGGGTGTAACACTAGCTGCGCGTACCACTGGTGTAGTAACACTGCGTGAGCGTACCACTGGCGTTGTAACACTACCTGAGCGTACCACTGGGGTTGCAACACTACCTGAGCGTACCACTGGGGTTTTAACACTACCTGAGCGTACCACTGGGGTTGTAACACTACATGAGCATACCACTAGGGTTGTAACACTATCTGAGGGTACCACTGGGGTTGTAACACTACATGAGCGTTTCATTGAGATTGTAACACTACCTGAGCGTACCACTGGGGATGTAACAATGCCTGAGCGTACCACTGGGGTTGAAACACTACCTGAGCGTACCACTGGGGTTGTAACACTACCTGAGCGTACCACTGGGGTGGAAACACTACCTGAGCGTACCACTGGGGTTATAACACTACCTGAGCGTACCACTGGGGTTGTAACACTACCTCAGCGTACCACTGGAGTTGTAACACTACCTGAGCCTACCACTGGGGTGGAAACACTACATGAGCGTCCCACTGGGTTTGTAACACTACTTAAGCGTAGCACTGGGGTTATAACACTACCTGAGCGTGCCACTGGGGTGGTAACACTAACTGAGAGTACCACTGGAGTTGTAACACTACCTGAGCGTACCACTGGGGTGGTAACACTACCTGAGCGTACCACTGGGTTGGTAACACTAACTGAGCGTACCACTGGGGTTGTAACACTACCTGAGCGTACCACTGGGGTGGTAACACTACCTGAGCGTACCACTGGGGTTGTTACACTAACTGAGGGTACCATTGGGGTTGCAACACTACCTGAGGGTACCACTGTTGAGGTAACACTACCTGAGCGTACCACTGGGGTGGTAACACTATCTACGCGTACCACTGGGGTGGTAACACTACATGAGCGTACCACTGGGGTTGTAACACTACCTGAGCGTACCACTGGGGTTGTAACACTACCTGATCGTACGACTGGGGTTGTAACACTACCTGACCGTACCACATGGGTTGTAACACAACCTGAAAGTACCACTTGGGTTTTAACACAACCTGAGCGTACCACTGAGGTTGTAACTCTACCGGCGAGTACCAGTGGGGTTGTAACACTACCTGACCGTGCAACTGGGGTTATAACACTACCTGAGCGTACCACTGGGGTTGTAACACTGCCTAAGCGTACCGCTGGGGTTGTAACACTACCTGACCGTGCAACTGGGGTTATAACACTACCTGAGCATACCACTGGGGTTGTAACACTACATGAGCGTACCATTGAGGTTGTAAAATTACCTGAGCGTAACAATGGGGTGGTAACACTACCTGAGCGTACCACTGGGGTTGTGACACTGAGCGTCCCACCGGTGTGGTAACACTAGCTGAGCTTACCACTGGGGCTTGTAACACTACCGGAGCGTACCACTGGGGTGATAACAC
This sequence comes from Cherax quadricarinatus, assembly GCF_038502225.1. Taxonomy (NCBI): domain Eukaryota; kingdom Metazoa; phylum Arthropoda; class Malacostraca; order Decapoda; family Parastacidae; genus Cherax; species Cherax quadricarinatus. Next base: position 48,756,726 of record NC_091292.1, on the reverse strand, counting down.
TACCTGAGCGTACCACTATGGTTGTAACACTGCTTAAGCGTACCACTGGGGTTGTAACACTGCCAGAGCGTACCATTGGGGTTGTAACACTACCTGAGCGTATCAATGGGATTGTATCACTACCTGAGCGTACCACTGGGGTGGTAACACTACCTGAGCGTACCACTGGGGTTGTAACACTACATGAGCGTACCACTGGGGTTGTAACACTACCTGAGGGTACCAATGGGGTTGTAACACTACCTGAGCGTACCATTGGAGTTGTAACACTACCTAAGCGTACCACTGGGGTTGTAACACTACCGGACAGTACCAGTGGGGTTCTAACACTACCTGAGCGTGCAACTGGGGTTGTAACACTACCTGAGCGTACCTCTGGGGTTGTAACGCTGCCTACGCGTACCACTGGTGTTGTAACAATTCCTGAGGGTACCACAGGGGTTGTAACACTACCTTAGCGTAACACTGAGGTTGTAACACTACCTGAGCGTACCACTGGGGTTGTAACACTACCTTAGCGTACCACTGGGGTTGTAACACTATATGAGCGTAACACAGGGGTTGTAACACTACCTGAGCGTACCACTGGGGTTGTAACACTACCTGAGCGTACCACTGGGGTTGTAACACTACATGAGCGTACCACATAGGTGGAAACAGTACCAGATCGTACCACAGGGGTTGTAACACTGCCTGAGCGTACCACTCGGGAGGTAACACTACCTGAGCGTACCACTGGGGTTGTAACACTACCTGAGCGTACCACTGGGGTTGTAACACTACATGAGCGTACCACATAGGTGGAAACAGTACCAGATCGTACCACAGGGGTTGTAACACTGCCCGAGCGTACCACTCGGGAGGTAACACTACCTGAGCGTACCACTGGGGTTGTAACACTACCTGAGCGTACCACTGGGGTTGTAACACTACCTGAACGTACCACTGGGGTGGCGACACTACCTGAGTGTACAAATAGGGTTGTTACACTACCTGAGGGTACCTCGGGAGCGATAACACTACATGAGCGTACCACCGGTGTGCTAACACTACCTGAGCGTACCACTGGGGTTGTATCACTACCTGAGCGTACCACTGGGGTTGTAACACTAACTGAGCGTACCACTGAGGATGTAACACTACTTCAGCGTACCACTGGGGAGGCAACACTAAATGAGCGTACCACTGGCGTTGTAACACTACATCAGCGTACCACTGGGGTTGTAACACAACCTCAGCGTACCACTGGGGTGGTAACACTAACTGAGCATACCACTGGGGTTGTAACACTACCTGAGCGTACCACTGGGGTGGTAACACTACCTGAGCGTACCACTGGGGTTGTAACACTACCTGAGAGTACCACTGGGGTTGTAAGACTACCAGAGCGTACCACTGGGGTTGTAACACTACCTGAGCATACCACTGTGGTTGTAACACTACCTGAGAGTACCACTTGAGTTGTAAAAATAACTGAGCGTACCACTGGGGTTGTAACACTACATGAGCGTACCACTGGGGTGGTAACACTACCTGAGGGTACCATTGGGTTTGTAACACTACCTGAGCGTACCACTGTGGTTGTAACACTACCGGAGGGTACCACTGGGGTGGTAACACTACCTGAGCGTACCACTGGGGTTATAACACTACCTGAGAGTACCACTTGGGTTGTAAGACTTCAAGAGAGAACCACTTGGGTTGTAACAATAACTGAGCGTACCACTGGGGTGGTAACACTACCTGAGCGTACCACTGGGGTTGTCTTACTACCTGAGAGTACCATTGGGGTGGTAACACTACCTGAGCGTACCACTGGGGTGGTAACAATATCTGAGCGTACCATTGGGGTTGTAACACTACCTGAGCGTACCATTGGGGTGGCAACCCTACCTGAGCGTACCACTGGGGTTGTAACACTACCTGAGCGTACCACTGGGGTGGCAACCCTACCTGAGCGTACCACTGGGTTTCTAACACTGCCTGAGCGTACAACTGGGGTTGTAACACTTCCTGAGCGTACCACTTGTAACACTACCTGAGCGTACCACTGGGGTTGAAACACTACCTGTGCGTACCACTGGGGTGGTAACACTACCTGAGCGTACCACTGAGGTTGTAACACTACCTGAGCGTACCACAGGGGTGGTAACGCTACCTGAGGGTACTACTGGGGTTGTAACACTACATGAGAGTACAACTGGGGTTGTAAGACTACCTGAGCGTACCACTGGAGTGGTAACACTACCTGAGCGTACCATTGGGGTTGTGACACTACCTGAGAGTACCACGTGGGTTGCAACAATAACTGAGCGTATCACTGGGGTTGTAACACTACCTGAGCGTACCACTGGGGTTGTAACACTACCTGAGCGAACCACTGGGGTTGTAGCACTACCTGAGCGTACCACTTGGGTGGCAACACTACTTGAGCGTACCACTGGGGAGGCAACACTACCAGACCGTACCACTGGGGTTGTAACTCTACCTGAGCGTACCACTGGGGTAGTAACACTACTTGAGGGTACCACTGGCGTTGTAACACTACCTGAGCGTACCACTGGGGATGTAACACTACCTGATCGTATCACTGGGGTTGAAGCACTACCTGAGCGTACCACTGGGGTTGCAACACTACGTGAGCGTACCGCTGGGGTTGTAACACTACCTGAGCGTACCACTGGGGTTGTAACATTAAGTGAGCGTTCCACTGAGGTTGTAACACTACCTGAGTGAACCACTCGGGTTGTAACACTGCCTGAGCGTACCCCTGGAGTGGCAACACTACCTGAGCGTACCACTGGGGCTGTAACACTACATGAGCGTACCATTAAGGTTGTAAAACTACCTGAGCGTACCACTGGGGAGGTAACACTAATTGAGCGTACCACTGGAGTTGTAACACTACCTGAGCGTACCACTGTGGAAGTAACACTTCCTGAGCATACCACTGGGGTTGTGACACTGCGCGTTCCACTGGGGTGGTAACACTACCTGAGCGCACCACTGGGCTTGTAACACTACCTGAGCGTACCAATGGGGTTGTAACACTACCGGAGCGTACCACTGGGGTGGTAACACTACCTGAGCATACCACTGTGGTTGTAACACTGCCTGAGCGTACCACTGGGGTTGTAACACTAACTGAGCGTACCACTGGGATGGTAACACTACCTGAGCGTACCATTGTGGTTGTAACACTGCCTGAGCGTTCCACTGGGGTTGTAACACCACCTGAGCGTACCAATTACTGTGTAACACTAGCTGCGCGTACCACTGGTGTAGTAACACTGCGTGAGCGTACCACTGGCGTTGTAACACTACCTGAGCGTACAACTGGGGTTGCAACACTACCTGAGCGTACCACTGGGGTTTTAACACTACCTGAGAGCACCACTGAGGTTGTAACACTACATGAGCATACCACTAGTGTTGTAACACTATCTGAGGGTACCACTGGGGTTGTAACACTACATGAGCGTTTCATTGAGATTGTAACACTACCTGAGCGTACCACTGGGGATGTAACAATGCCTGAGCGTACCACTGGGGTTGTAACACTACGTGAGCGTACCAATTTGGTTTTAACACTACCTGAGCGTACCAATAGCGTTGTAACAGTATATGAGCGTACCACTGGGGTTGGAACACTACCTGAGCGTACCACTGGGGTTGTAACACTTCCTGAGCGTACCACTGGGGTGGCAACACTTCCTGAGCGTACCAATGGGTTTGTAACACTACCTGAGAGCACCACTGGGGTGGTAACACTACCTGAGCTTACCAGTGGAGTGCTAACACTACGTGAGCGTACCACTGGGGTTGTATCTCTACCTGAGCGTACCATTGGGTTGGCAACACTAACTGACCGTACCACTCGGGTGGTAACAATACTTGAGCGTACCACTGGGATTGTAACACTACCTGAGAGTACCACTGGGGTTGTAAGACTACCTCAGAGTACCACTGGGATTGTAACACTACCTGAGCGTACCACTGGGGTGGTAACACTACCTGAGCGTACCACTGGGGTTGTATTACTACGTGAGAGTACCACTGGGGAGGTAACACTACCTTAGCGTACCACTGGGGTGGTAACACTATCTGAGCGTACCACTATAGTTGCATCACTACCTGTGCGTACCACTGGGGTTGTAACACTACCTGAGCGTACCACTGGGGTTGTAACACTACCTGAGCGTACCACTGGGGTGGCAACACTACCTGAGCGTACCACTGCGGTTGTAACACTACCAGAGCGTACAACTATGGTTGTAACAATACCTGAGCGTACAACTATGGTTGTAACACTACCTGAGCGTACCACTGGGGTTGTAACACTACCTGAGCGTACCACTGGGGTGGTAACACTACCTGAGCGTACCACTGAGGTTGTAACACTACCTGAGCGTTCCACTGGGGTGGTAACACTACCTGAGCGTACTACTGGGGTTGTAACACTACCTGAGAGTACCACTGAGGTTGTAAGACTACCTGAGCGTACCACTGGAGTGGTAACACTACCTGAGCGTACCACTGGGGTTGTAACACTACCTGAGAGTACCACTTGGGTTGTAACAATAACTGAGGGTACCACTGGGGTTGTAACACTACCTGAGCGTACCACTGGGGTGGTAACACTACCTGAGCGTACCACTGGGGTTGTAACACTACTTAAGCGTACCACTGGGGTGGCAACACTTCCTGAGCGTACCAATGGGTTTGTAACACTACCTGAGAGCACCACTGGGGTGGTAACACTACCTGAGCTTACCACTGGAGTGGTAACACTACCTGAGCGTACCACTGGGGTTGTATCTCTACCTGAGCGTACCATTGGGTTGGCAACACTACATGAGCGTACCACTGGGGTTGTAACACTACCTGAGAGTACCACTGGGGTTGTAACACTACCTGAGCAGACCACAGGGGTGGTAACACTACCTGAGCGTACCACTGTGGTTGTAACACTAACTGAGCGTACCACTGGGGTGATAACACTACCTGAGCGTACCACTGGGATTGTAACACTACCTGAGAGTACCACTGGGGTTGTAAGACTACCTGAGCGTACCACTGGGGTTGTAACACTACCTAAGCGAACAACTGGGGTTGTAACACTACCTGAGAGTACCACTGGGGTTGTAAGACTACCTGAGAGTACCACTGGGGTTGTAACACTACCTGAGCGTACCACTGGGGTGGTAACACTACCTGAGCGTACCACTGGGGTTGTATTACTACGTGAGAGTACCACTGGGGAGGTAACACTACCTTAGCGTACCACTGGGGTGGTAACACTATCTGAGCGTACCACTATAGTTGCATCACTACCTGTGCGTACCACTGGGGTTGTAACACTACCTGAGCGTACCACTGGGGTTGTAACACTACCTGATCGTACCACTGGGGTGGCAACACTACCTGAGCGTACCACTGGGGTTGTAACACTACCTGAGCGTACAACTATGGTTGTAACACTACCTGAGCGTACTACTTGTAACACTACCTGAGAGTACCACTGCGGTTGTAACACAACCTGAGCGTACCACTGGGGTGGTAACACTACCTGAGCGTACCACTGAGGTTGTAACACTACCTGAGCGTTCCACTGGGGTGGTAACACTACCTGAGCGTACTACTGGGGTTGTAACACTACCTGAGAGTACCACTGGGGATGTAACACTACCTGGGAGTACCACGTGGGTTGTAACAATAACTGAGCGTACCACTGTGGTTGTAACACTACGTGAGCGTACCACCGGAGTTGTAACACTACCTGAGTGTACCACTGGAATGGTAACCCTACCTGAGCGTACCACTGGGGTTGTAATACTACCTGAGCGTACCAATTGGGTGGCAACACTACCTGAGGGTACCACTGGGGTGACAACACTACCTGAGCATACCACTGGGGTTGTAACACTACCTGAGCATACCACTGGGGTTGTAACGCTACCTGATCGTACCACTGGGGTTGTAACACTACCTGAGCGCACCACTGGGGTTGTAACACTACCTGATCGTACCACTGAGGATGTAGCACTACCTGAGCGTACCACTCGGGTTGTAACACTACCTGAGCGTACCACTCGGGTTGTAACACTACGTGTGCGTACCACCGGAGTTGTAACACTACCTGAGTGTACCACTGGATTGGTAACCCTACCTGAGCGTACCACTGGGGTTGTAACACAACCTGAGCGTACCACTGGGGTTGTAACACTACGTGAGTGTACCACTGGGGTTGTAACACTGCCTGAGCGTACCACTGTGGTTGTAACACTACCTGAGCGTACCACTGGGGTTGTAACACTACGTGAGCGTACAACTGAGGTTGTAACACTACCTGAGCGTGCCACTAGGGTTGTAACACTGCATGAGCGTACCACTTGGATTTAACACTGCCTAAGCGTACCACTGGGGTTGTAACACTACCTGAGCGTACCACTGGGGTTGTAACACTACCTGAGCGTACCACAGGGGTTGTAACACTACATGAGCGTACCATTAGGGTTGTAAAACTACATGAGCGATCCACTGGGGTGGTAACACTACCTGAGCGTACCACTGGGGTTGTAACTCTACCTGGGCATACCACTGGGGAAGTAACACTACCTGAGCGTACCACTGGGGTTGTGACACTGAGCGTTCCACTGGTGTGGTAACACTACCTCAGCGTACCACTGGGGTTTTGACGCTACCTGAGCGTACCACTGGGGTTGTAACACTTACTAAGCGTACCAATGGGGTTGTAACACTGAGCGTACCAGTGGGGTTTTAACACTACCGGAGCGTAGCACTGGGGTTGCAACACTTCCTGAGCGTACCACTGGGGTTGTAACACTGCCTGAGCGTACCACTGGGGAGGTAACTCTACCTGAGCGTACCACTTGGGGTGTAACACTAGATGAGCTTACCACTGGTGTGGTAACACTACCTGAGCGTACCACTGGGGTTGTAACACTACCTGAGAGCACCACTAGGGTTGTAACATTAACTGAGCGTACTACTGGGGTTGTAACACTACCTGAGCGTACCACTGGGGTGGAAACACTACCTGAGCGTACCACGGGGTTGTAACACTACATGACAGTACCACTGGGGTTTTGAGACTACCTGAGCGTACCATTGGGGTTGTAACACTACCTGAGCGTACCACTGGGGTTGTAACACTACCTGAGAGTACCACAGGGGTTGTGACACTGAGCGTTCCACTGGTGTGGTAACACTACCTCAGTGTACCACTGGGGTTTTAACGCTACCTGAGCGTACCACTGGGGTTGTATCACTTACTAAGCGTACCACTGGGGTTGTAACACTGAGCGTACCGGTTGGGTTTTAACACTACCGGAGCATAGCACTGGGGTTGCAACACTTCCTGAGCGTACCACTGGGGTTGTAACACTGCCTGAGCGTACCACTGGGGAGGTAACTCTACCTGAGCGTACCACTTGGGGTGTAACACTAGATGAGCTTAGCACTGGTGTGGTAACACTACCTGAGCGTACCACTGGCGTTGTAACACTACCTGAGCGTACCACTGGGGTTGTAACACTTCCTGAGCGTACCATTGGGGTTGTAACACTACCTGAGGGTACTACTGGGGTTGTAACACTACCTGAGCGTACCAATGGGGTTGTAACACTACCTGAGCGTAGCACTGAGGTTGTAACACTACCTGAGCGTACCACTGGTGTGGTAACACTACTTCAGAGCACCACTGGGGTTGTAACACAACGTGAGAGTACCACTGGGGTTGTATGACTACGTGAGCGTACCACTTGGCTGGTAACACTACCTGGGCGTACCACTGGTGTTGTAACACTACCTGAGAGCACCACTAGGGTTGTAACATTAACTGAGCGTACTACTGGGGTGGTAACACTACCTGAGCGTACCACGGGGTTGTAACAATACCTGAGAGTACCACTGGGGTTTTAAGACTACATGAGCGTACCACTGGGGTTGTAACACTACCTGAGCGAACCACTGGGGTTGTAACACTACCTGAGAGTACCACTTGGGTTGTAACAATAACTGAGCGTACCACTGGGGTTGGAACACTATCTGAGCGTACCACTGGGGTTGCATCTCTACCTGAGCGTACCACTGAGGTTGTAACACTACTTGAGCGTACCACTGGGGTTGTAAGAATACCTGAGCGTACCACTTGGGTGGCAACACTACCTGAGCGTACCACTGGGGTTTTATTACTACATGAGAGTACCACTGGGGTGGTAACACTACCTGAGCGTACCACTGGGGTGGTAACACAATCTGAGCGTACCACTGGGGTTGCATCTCTACCTGAACGTACCACTGGAGTTGTAACACTACTTGAGCGTACCACTGGGGTTGTAAGAATACCTGAGCGTACCACTTGGGTGGCAACACTTCCTGAGCGTACCACTGGGGTTGTAACACTACCTGAGCGTACCACTGGGGTTGTAACACTACCTGAGGGTACCATTGGGGTTGTAACACTACCTGAGCGTACCACTGGGGTTGTAACACTACCTGAGCGTACCACTGGGGTTGTAACACTACCTGATCGTACAACTGGGGTTGTAACACTTCCTGAGCGTACCACTTGTGACACTACCTGAGAGTACCACTGGGGTTGTAATACTACCTGAGCGTACTAATGGGGTGGTAACACTACCTGAGCGTACCACTGAGGTTGTAACACTACCTGAGCGTACCACTTGCAACGCTACCTGAGAGTACCGCTGGGGTTGTAACTCTACCTGAGCGTACCACTGGGGTGGTAGCACTACCTAAGCGTACCACTGAGGATGTAACACTGCTTGAGCATACCACTGGGGTTTTAACACTACCTGAGCGTACTACTGGCGTTGTAATACTACCTGATAGTACCACTGGGGTTGTAAGACTACCTGAGCGTACCACTGCAGTGGTAGCACTACCTGAGCGTACCACTGGGGTTGTAACACTTCCTGAGCGTGCCACTGGGGTTGTAACACTACCTGAGCGTACAACTGGGGTTGTAACACTACCTGAGCGTACCACTTGTAACACTACCTGAGAGTACCACTGGGGTTGTAACAATAACTGAGCGTACCACTGGGGTGGTAACACTACCTGAGCGTACCACTGGAGTTGTATCACTAACTGAGCGCACCACTGGGGTTGTAACACTACCTGCTCGTACCACTGGGGTTGTAACACTACGTGAGCGTACCACTTGGGTGGCAAGACTACCTGAGCGTACCACAAGGGTTGTAACACTACCTGAGCGTACCACTGGGGTTGTAACACTACCTGAGGGTACCATTGGGGTTGTAACACTACCTGAGCGTACCACTGGGTTTGTAACACTACCTGATCTTACCACAGGGTTTATAGCACTTCCTGAGCCTACCACTGGGATTGCACCACTACGTGAGCGTACCACGGGGGTTGTAACACTACCTGAACGTAGCACTGGATTGATAACACTATCTGAGGGAACCACTGGGTTTGTAAAACTACCTGAGCTTACCACTTGGGTGGCAACACTACCTGAGCGTACCACTGGGGTGGCAACACTATCTGAGCGTACCACTGGGGTACTAACACTTCCTGAGCGTACCACTGTGGTTGTAACACTTCCTGAGGGTACCACTGGGGTTGTAACACTACCTGATCGTACCTCTGGGGTTGTAGCACTACCTGAGCCTACCACTGGGGTTTTAACACTACGTGAGGGTACCACTGGGGTTGTAACACTACGTGAATGCACCACTGGATTGGTAACACTACCTGAGGGTACCACTGGGGTTGTAACATTACCTGAGCGTACCACAGGGGTTGTAACACTACATGAGAGTACCACTGGGGTTGTAACATTACCTGAGCGTACCACTGGGGTTGTAACTCTACGTGAGCCATCCACTGAGGTTGTAACACTACCTGAGTGTACCACTGGGGTTGTAACACTGCCTGAGCGTACCACTAGGGTTGTAACACTACGTGAGCGTACCACTGAGGTTGTAACACTACCTAAGCGTACCACAGGGGTTGTAACACTGCCTAAGCGTACCACTGGGGTTGTAACACTGCTTAAGCGTACCACTGTGGTTGTAACACTACCTAAGCGTACCACTGGGGTTGTAACACTACCTGAGCGTACCCCTGGGGTAGTAACTCTACCTGAGCTTACCACTGGGGTTGTAACATTACATGAGCGTACCATTAGTGTTGTAAAACTACCAGAGCATACGACTGGGGTGGTAACACTTCCTGAGCGTACCACTGGGGTTGTAACACTCCCTGAGCGTACCACTGGGGAAGTAACACTTCCTCAGCGTACCACTGGAGTTGTGACACTGAGTGTTCCACTGGTGTGGTAACACTACCTCAGCGTACCACTGGGGTTTCAACGTTACTTGAGCGTACCACTAGGGTTGTAACACTACCTGGGCGTACCACTGGGGTTGTAACACTACCTGAGCGTACCAATGGGGTTGTAACACTACCTGAGCGTACCACTGCGGTGGTAACACTACCTGAGCGTGCCAATGTGGTTGTAACACTGCCTGAGCGTACCACTGGGGTTGTAACACTGCCTGGGCGTACCACTGGGGAGGTAACACTATATGAGCGTTCCACTGGGGTTGTAACACTACCTGAGCATACCACTGGGTTGTAACACTACCTAAGCATACCACTGGGGTTGTAACACTACACGAGCGTACCACAGGGGTGGAAACACTACCTTAGCGTACCGCTGGGGATGTAACACTGCCTGAGCGTACCACTGTGGAGGTAACACTACCTGAGCGTACCACTGGGGTTGTAACACTACCTGAAGGTACCAATGGTGTGGTAACACTACCTGAGCGTACCACTGGTGTTGTAACACTACCTGAGCGTAACACTGGGGTTGTAACACTACCTGAGCGTACCACTGGGGTAGTAACACTACCTGAGCGTACCACTGGGGTGGCAACACTACCTGAGCGTACCAATGGGGTTGTAACACTAACTGAGAGTACCACTGAGGTGGTAACACTACATAAGCATATCACTGGGGTGGTAACACTACCTGAGCGTACCACTGGAGTTGTATCACTTCCTGAGCGTACCACTGGGGTTGTAACAATACCTGAGCGTACCACTGGGGTGGCAACACTACGTGAGCATACTACTGGGGTTGTAACACTACCTGAGAGTACCACTGGGGTTCTAACACTACCTGAGCGTACCACTTTGATTGTAACACTACCTGTGCGTACCACTGGGGTGGCAAAACTACGTGAGCATACCACTGGGGTTGTAACACTACCTGAGAGTACCACTGGGGTTGTAACACTACATGAGCGTACCACTGTTTTGGTAACACTACCTGAGCGTACGACTGGGGTTGTAACACTCCCTGAGCGTACCACTGGGTTGGTAACAATACCTGAACGTACCACTGGGGTTGTAACACTGCCTGAGAGTACCACTGGGGTTGTAAGACTACCTGAGCGTACCACTGGGGTGGTAACATTACCTGGGCGTACCACTGGGGTGGTAACACTACCTGAGCGTACCACTGGAGTTGTATTACTAACTGAGCGTACCACTGGGGTTGTAACTCTACCTGGGCGTACCACTGGGGTTGTAACACTACCTGAGCGTACCACTGGGGTTGTAAGACTACCTGAGCGTACCACTGGGGTGGTAACATTACCTGGGCGTGCCACTGGGGATGTAACACTAACTGAGTGTTCCACTTGAGTTGTAACTATAACTGAGCGTACCACTGGGGTTGTCACACTACCTGAGAGTACAACTGGAGTTGTAACACTACCTGAGCGTTCCACTGCGGTAGTAACACTACCTGAGCGTACCACTGGGGTTGTAACACTACCTGATAGTACCACTGGGGTTGAAAGACTACCTGAGCTTACCACTGGGGTGGTAACACTACCTGAGCGTACCTCTGGGGTTGTAACACTACCTGAGAGAACCACTCGGGTTTTAACAATAACTGAGCGTACCACTGGGGTTGTAACACTACCTGAGCGTACCACTGGGGTGGTAACACTACCTGAGCGTACCACTGGAGTTGTATCACTACCTGAGCGTACCACTGGGGTTGTAACTCTACCTGTGCGTACCACTGGGGTTGTAACACTACCTGATCGTTCCACTGGGGTTGTAGCACTACGTGTGCGTACCACTGGGGTTGTAACACTACGTCAGCGTACTACTGGGGTTGTAACACTACCTGAGCGTACCACAGGGGTTGTAACACTTCCTGAGCGTACCACTGGGGTTGTAACACTACCTGTGCGTACCACTGGGGTTGTAACACTACGTGAGCGTTCCACTGAGGTTGTAACACTTCCTTAGTGTACCACTGGGGTTGTAACACTGCCTGAGCGTACCATTGGAGTTGTAACACTTCCTGAGCGTACCACTGGGGTTGTGACACTACTTGCGCGTACCACTGGGGTTGTAACACTACCGGAGCGTACCACTGTGGTGGTAACACTACCTGAGCGTACCACTGGGGTTGTAACACTACCTGAGGGTACCATTGGGGTTGTAACACTACCTGAGCGTACCACTGGGGTTGTAACACTTCCTGAGCGTACCACTTGTAACACTACCTGAGAGTACCACTGGGGTTGTAACACTACCTGATCGTACAACTGGGGTTGTAACACTTCCTGAGCGTACCACTTGTAACACTACATGAGAGTACCACTGGGGTTGTAATACTACCTGAGCGTACCACTGGGGTGGTAACACTACCTGAGCATACGACTGAGGTTGTAACACTACCTGAGCGTACCACTTGCAACGCTACCTGAGAGTACCACTGGGGTTGTAACTCTACCTGAGCGTACTACTGGGGTGGTAGCACTACCTAAGGGTACCACTGAGGTTGTAACACTGCTTGAGCGTACCACTGTGGTTTTAACACTACCTGAGCGTACTACTGGGGTTGTAATACTACCTGATAGTACCACTGGGGTTGTAAGAATACCTGAGCGTACCACTGCAGTGGTAGCACTACCTGAGCGTACCACTGGTGTTGTAACACTACCTGAGAGTGCCACTGGGGTTGTAACACTACCTGAGCGTACAACTGGGGTTGTAGCACAACCTGAGCGTACCACTTGTAACACTACCTGAGAGTGCCACTGGGGTTGTAACACAACCTGAGCGTACCACTGGTGTTTTAACACTACCTGAGAGTACCACTGGGGTTGTAACACTACCTGATAGTACCACTGGGGTTGAAAGACTACCTGAGCTTACCACTGGGGTGGTAACACTACCTGAGCGTACCTCTGGGGTTGTAACACTACCTGAGAGAACCACTCGGGTTTTAACAATAACTGAGCGTACCACTGGGGTTGTAACACTACCTGAGCGTACCACTGGGGTGGTAACACTACCTGAGCGTACCACTGGAGTTGTATCACTACCTGAGCGTACCACTGGGGTTGTAACTCTACCTGTGCGTACCACTGGGGTTGTAACACTACCTGATCGTTGAACAGGGGTTGTAGCACTACCTGTGCGTACCACTGGGGTTGTAACACTACGTCCGCGTACTACTGGGGTTGTAACGCTAACTTGTGTGTACCACTGGGGTGGTAACACTACCTGAGCGTACCACAGGGGTTGTAACACTTCCTGAGCGTACCACTGGGGTTGTAACACTACCTAAGCGTACCACTGGGGTTGTAACACTACGTGAGCGTTCCACTGAGGTTCTAACACTTCCTGAGTGTACCACTGGGGTTGTAACACTGCCTGAGCGTACCATTGGTGTTGTAACACTTCCTGAGCGTACCAATGGGGTTGTGACACTACCTGCGCGTAACACTGGGGTTGTAACACTAACGGAGCGTACCACTGTGGTGGTAACACTACCTGAGCGTACCACTGGGGTTGTAACACTACCTGAGGGTACCATTGGGGTTGTAACACTACCTGAGCGTACCACTGGGGTTGTAACACTTCCTGAGCGTACCACTTGTAACACTACCTGAGAGTACCACTGGGGTTGTAACACTACCTGATCGTACAACTGGGGTTGTAACACTTCCTGAGCGTACCACTTGTAACACTACATGAGAGTACCACTGGGGTTGTAATACTACCTGAGCGTACCACTGGGGTGGTAACACTACCTGAGCATACGACTGAGGTTGTAACACTACCTGAGCGTACCACTTGCAACGCTACCTGAGAGTACCACTGGGGTTGTAACTCTACCTGAGCGTACCACTGGGGTGGTAGCACTACCTAAGCGTACCACTGAGGTTGTAACACTGCTTGAGCGTACCACTGTGGTTTTAACACTACCTGAGCGTACTACTGGGGTTGTAATACTACCTGATAGTACCACTGGGGTTGTAAGAATACCTGAGCGTACCACAGGGATTGTAACACTACCTGAGCGTACCACTGGGGTTGTAACACTACCTGAGGGTACCATTGAGGTTGTAACACTACCTGAGCGTACCACTGGGGTTGTAACACTACCTTATCTTACCACTGGGTTTATAGCACTTCCTGAGCCTACTACTGGTGTTGTACCACTACGTGAGCGTACCACTGGGGTTGCAACACTACCTGAGCGTACCACTGGGGTTGTAACACTACCTGATCGTACCTCTGGGGTTATAGCACTACATGAGCCTACGACTGGGGTTTTAACACTACGTGAGCGTACCACTGGGGTTGTAACACTACCTGAATGCACCACTGGATTGGTAACACTACCTGAGGGTACCACTGGGGTTGTAACATTACCTGAGCGTAGCACAGGGGTTGTAACACTTCCAGAGGGTACCACTGGGGTTGTAACACTACTTGATCGTTCCTCTGGGGTTATAGCACTACATGAGCCTACCACTGGGGTTTTAACACTACGTGAGCGTACCACTGTTGTTGTAACACTACCTGAATGCACCACTGGATTGGTAACACTACCTGAGGGTACCACTGGGGTTGTAACATTACCTGAGCGTACCACAGGGGTTGTAACACTACCTGAGAGTACCACTGGGGTTGTAACATTACCTGAGCGTACCACTGGGGTTGTAACTCTACGTGAGCCATCCACTGAGGTTGTAACACTACCTGAGTGTACCACTGGGGTTGTAACACTGCCTGAGCGTACCACTAGGGTTGTAACACTACGTGAGCGTACCACTGAGGTTGCAACACTACCTTTGCGTGCCACTGGGGTTGTAACACTACCTGAGCGTACCACTGGGGTTGTAACACTGTCTAAGCGTACCACTGGGGTTGTAACACTGCCTAAGCGTACCACTGGGGTTGTAACACTGCCTAAGCGTACCACTGGGGTTGTAACACTACCTGAGCGTACCCCTGGGGTAGTAACTCTACCTGAGCGTACCAGTGGGGTTGTAACATTACATGAGCGTACCATTAGTGTTGTAAAACTACCAGAGCGTACGACTGGGGTGGTAACACTACCTGAGCGTACCACTGGGGTTGTAACACTACCTAAGCGTACCACTGGGGTTGTAACACTACGTGAGCGTTCCACTGAGGTTCTAACACTACCTGAGTGTACCACTGGGGTTGTAACACTGCCTTTGCGTACCATTGGTGTTGTAACACTTCCTGAGCGTACCAATGGGGTTGTGACACTACCTGCGCGTAACACTGGGGTTGTAACACTAACGGAGCGTACCACTGTGGTGGTAACACTACCTGAGCGTACCACTGGGGTTGTAACACTACCTGAGGGTACCATTGGGGTTGTAACACTACCTGAGCGTACCACTGGGGTTGTAACACTTCCTGAGCGTACCACTTGTAACACTACCTGAGAGTACCACTGGGGTTGTAACACTACCTGAGCGTACAACTGGGGTTGTAACACTACCTGAGCGCACCACTTGTAACACTACCTGAGAGTACCACTGGGGTTGTAATACTACCTGAGCGTACCACTGGGGTGGTAACACTACCTGAGCGTACCACTGAGGTTGTAACACTACATGAGCGTACCACTTGCAACGCTACCTGAGAGTACCACTGGGGTTGTAACTCTACCTGAGCGTACCACTGGGGTGGTAGCACTACCTAAGCGTACCACTGAGGTTGTAACACTGCTTGAGCGTACCACTGGGGTTTTAACACTACCTGAGCGTACTACTGGGTTTGTAATACTACCTGATAGTACCACTGGGGTTGTAAGACTACCTGAGCGTACCACTGCAGTGGTAACACTACCTGAGCGTACCACTGGGGTTGTAACACTACCAGAGCGTGCCACTGGGGTTGTAACACTACCTGAGCGTACAACTGGGGTTGTAACACTACCTGAGCGTACCACTTGTAACACTACCTGAGAGTGCCACTGGGGTTGTAACACTACCTGAGCGTACCACTTGTAACACTACCTGAGAGTACCACTGAGGTTGTAAGACTACTTGATCGTACCACTGGAGTGGTAACACTACCTGAGCGTACCACTGGGGTTGTAACACTACCTGAGAGTACCACTTGGGTTGTAACAATAACTGAGCGTACCACTGGGGTGGTAACACTACCTGAGCGTACCACTGGAGTTGTATCACTAACTGAGCGCACTACTGGGGTTGTAACACTACCTGCTCGTACCACTGGGGTTGTAGCACTACCTGAGCCTACCAATGGGGTTGTAACACTACGTGAGCGTACCACTTGGGTGGCAAGACTTCCTGAGCGTACCACTGGGGTTGTAACACTACCTGAGCGTACCACTGGGGTTCTAACACTACCTGAGAGTACCACTGTGGTTGTAAGACTACTTGATCGTACCACTGGAGTGGTAACACTACCTGAGCGTACCACTGGGGTTGTAACACTACCTGAGAGTACCACTTGGGTTGTAACAATAACTGAGCGTACCACTGGGGTGGTAACACTACCTGAGCGTACCACTGGAGTTGTATCACTAACTGAGCGCACCACTGGGGTTGTAACACTACCTGCTCGAACCACTGGGGTTGTAGCACTACCTGAGCCTACCATTGGGGTTGTAACACTACGTGAGCGTACCACTTGGGTGGCAAGACTTCCTGAGCGTACCACTGGGGTTGTAACACTACCTGAGCGTTCCACTGGGGTTGTAACACTACCTGAGGGTACCAATGGGGTTGTAACACTACCTGAGCGTACCACTGGGGTTGTAACACTACCTGATCTTACCACTGGGTTTATAGCACTTCCTGAGCCTACCACTGGGGTTGTACCACTGGGGTTGTAACACTACCTGAACGTACCACTGGATTGGTAACACTATCTGAGGGTACCACTGGGTTTGTAAAACTACCTGAGCTTACCACTTGGGTGGCAACACTACCTTAGCGTACCACTGGGGTGGCAACAGTACCTGAGCGTACCACTGGGGTAGTAACACTACCTGAGCGTACCACTGGGGTTGTAACACTACCTGAGGGTACCACTGGGGTTGTAACACTACCTGATCGTACCACTGGGGTTGTAGCACTACCTGAGCCTACCACTGGGGTTTTAACACTACGTGAGCGTACCACTGGGGTTGTAACACTACCTGAATGTACCACTGGATTGGTAACACTACCTGAGGGTACCACTGGGGTTGTAACATTACCTGAGCGTACCACAAGGGTTGTAACACTACCTGAGAGTACCACTGGGGTTGTAACATTACCTGAGCGTACCACTGGGGTTGTAACTCTACGTGAGCCATCCACTGAGGTTGTAACACTACCTGAGTGTACAACTGGGGTTGTAACACTGCCTGAGCGTACCACTGGGGAAGTAACACTTCCTCAGCGTACCACTGGAGTTGTGACAGTGAGTGTTCCACTGGTGTGGTAACTTTACCTTAGCGTACCACTGGGGTTTCAACGTTACTTGAGCGTACCACTAGGGTTGTAACACTACGTGAGCGTTCCACTGAGGTTGTAACACTACCTTTGCGTGCCACTGGGGTTGTAACACTACCTGAGCGTACCACTGGGTTTGTAACACTGCCTAAGCGTACCACTGGGGTTGTAACACTGCCTAAGCGTACCACTGGGGTTGTAACACTGCCTAAGCGTACCACTGGGGTTGTAACACTACCTGAGCGTACCCCTGGGGTAGTAACTCTACCTGAGCGTACCACTGGGGTTGTAACAATACAAGAGCGTACCATTAGTGTTGTAAAACTACCAGAGCGTACCATTGGGTTGGTAACACTACCTGAGCGTACCACTGGGGTTGTAACACTCCCTGAGCGTACCACTGGGGAAGTAACACTTCCTCAGCGTGCCACTGGAGTTGTGACACTGAGTGTTCCACTAGTGTGGTAACACTACCTCAGCGTACCACTGGGGTTTCAACGTTACTTGAGCGTACCACTCGGGTTGTAACACTACCTTAGGGCGTACCACTGGGGTACCACTGTAACACTACCTAAGCGTACCAATGGGGTTGTAACACTACCTGAGCGTACCACTGCCGTGGTAACACTACCTGAGCGTACCACTGTGGTTGTAACACTGCCTGAGCGTACCACTGGGGTTGTAACACTGCCTGGGCGTACCACTGGGGAGGTAACACTACCTGAGCGTACCACTGGCGTTGTAACACTACCTGAAAGTACCACTGGGGTTGCAACACTACCTAAGGGTACCACTGGGGTTGAACACTACCTGAGCGTACCACTGCGGATGTAATACTACATGAGCGTACCACTGGGGTTGTAACACTACATGAGGGTACCACTGGGGTTGTAACACTACCTGAGCGTAACATTGGGGTTGTAACACTACCTGAGCGTACCACTGGGGATGTAACACTGGCTGAGCGTTCCACTGGGGTTGTAACACTTCTTGAGCGTACCACTGGGGTTGTAACACTACCTGAGCGTACCACTGAGGTTGTAACACTATATGAGCGTTCCACTGGGGTTGTAACACTCCCTGAGCGTTCCACTGGGTTGTAACACTACCTAAGCATACCACTGGGGTTGTAACACTACACGAGCGTACCACATGGGTAGAAACACTACCTTAGCGTACCGCTGGGGATGTAACACTGCCTGAGCGTACCACTGTGGAGGTAACACTACCTGAGCGTACCACTGGGGTTGTAACACTACCTGAAGTACCACTGGGGTTGGTAACACTACCTGAGCGTACCACTGGTGTTGTAACACTACCTGAGCGTACCACTGGGGTTGTAACAATACCTGAGCGTACCACTGGGATTGTAACACTACCTGTGCGTACCACTGGGGTGGCAACACTACGTGAGCGTACCACTGGGGTTGTAACACTACCTGAGAGTACCACTGGGGTTGTAACACTACATGAGCGTACCACTGGTTTGGTAACACTACCTGAGCGTACCACTGGGGTTGTAACACTCCCTGAGCGTACCACTGGGGTGGTAACAATACCTGAACGTACCACTTGGGTTGTAACACTGCCTGAGAGTACCACTGGGGTGTAACACTATCTGAGCGTACCACTGGGGTGGTAACACTACCTGAGCGTACCACTGGGGTTGTAACACTACCTGAGAGTACCACTGGGGTTGTAACACTACCTGAGCGTACCACTGGGGTGGTAACACTACCTGAGCGTACCACTGGGGTTGTAACACTACCTGAGAGTACAACTGGGGTTGTAACACTACCTGAGCGTTCCACTGCGGTGGTAACACTACCTTAGCGTACCACTGGGGTTGTAACACTGTAACCACTGGGTTAGTAACACTACCTGAGCGTACCACTGGGGTTGTAACACTTCCTGAGGGTACCACTGGGGTTGTAACACTACCTGATCGTACCTCTGGGGTTGTAGCACTACCTGAGAATACCACTGGGGTTTTAACATTACGTGAGCGTACCACTGGGGTTGTAACACTACGTGAATGCACCACTGGATTGGTAACACTACCTGAGGGTACCACTGGGGTTGTAACATTATCTGAGCGTACCACTGGGGTTGTAACTCTACGTGAGCCATCCACTGAGGTTGTAACACTACCTGAGTGTACCACTGGGGTTGTAACACTGCCTGAGCGTACCACTAGGGTTGTAACACTACGTGAGCGTACCACAGAGGTTGCAACACTACCTTTGCGTGCCACTGGGTTTGTAACACTACCTGAGCGTACCACTGGGGTTGTGACACTGTCTAAGCGTACCACTGGGTTTGTAACACTGCCTAAGCGTACCACAGGGGTTGTAACACTGCCTAAGCATACCAGTGGGGTTGTAACGCTACCTGAGCGTACCCCTGGGGTAGTAACTCTACCTGAGCGTACCAGTGGGGTTGTAACATTACATGAGCGTACCATTAGAGTTGTAAAACGACCAGAGCGTACGACTGGGGTGGTAACACTACCTGAGCGTACCACAGGGGTTGTAACACTTCCTGAGCGTACCACTGGGGTTGTAACACTACCTGAGCGTAACACTGGGGTTGTAACGCTACGTGAGCGTTCCACTGAGGTTGTAACACTACCTGAGTGTACCACTGGGGTTGTAACACTGCCTGAGCGTACCATTGGTGTTGTAACACTTCCTGAGCGTACCACTGGGGTTGTGACACTACCTGCGCGTACCACTGGGGTTGTAACACTACCGGAGCGTACCACTGGGGTGGTAACACTACCTGAGCGTACCACTGTGGTTGTAACACTGCCTGAGCGTACCACTGGGGTTGTAACACTACCTGAGCGTACCACTGGGGATGTAACACTACCTGAGCGTACCGCTGGGGGTGTAACACTAGCTGAGCGTACCACTGGTGTGGTAACACTACCTGAGCGTACCACTGGGGTTGTAACACTACCTGAGAGTACCACTGCGGTTGTAATACTACATGAGCGTACCACTGGGGTTGTAACACTACCTGAGGGTACCACTGGGGTTGTAACACTACCTGAGCGTACCATTGGGGTTGTGACACTACCTGAGCGTACCACTGGGGATGTAACACTGGCTGAGCGTACCACTTGGGTTGTAACACTACCTGAGCGTACCACTGGGGTTGTAACACTACCTGAGCGTACCACTGGCGTTGTAACACTATATGAGCGTACCACTGGGGTTGTAACACTACCTGAGCGTACCACTGGGGTTGTAACACTACCTGAGCGTACCATTGAGGTTGTGACACTACATGAGCGTACCACAGGGGTGGAAACACTACCTTAGCGTACCACTGGGGTTGTAACACTGCCTGAGCGTACCACTGGGGAGGTAACACTACCTGAGCGTACCACTGGGGTTGTAACACTACCTGAAGGTACCACTGGTGTGGTAACACTACCTGAGCGTACCACAGGGGTTGTAACACTACGTTAGCGTACCAATGGGGTTGTAACACTACCTGAAGGTACCACTGGTGTTGTAACACTACCTGAGCGTACCACAGGGGTTGTAACACTACGTTAGCGTACCAATGGGGTTGTAACACTACCTGAGCGTACCACTGCCGTGGTAACACTACCTGAGCGTACCACTGTGGTTGTAACACTTCCTGAGCGTACCGCTGGGGGTGTAAAACTAGCTGAGCGTTCCACTGGTGTGGTAACACTACCTGAGCGTACCACTGGCGTTGTAACACTACCTGAAAGTACCACAGGGGTTGCAACACTACCTGAGCGTACCACTGATGTGGTAACACTACCTGAGCGTACCACTGGGGTTGTAACACTACCTGAGCGTACCACTGCGGTTGTAATACTACATGAGCGTACCACTGGGGTTGTAACACTACCTGAGCGTACCAGTGGGGTTGTAACATTACATGAGCGTACCATTAGTGTTGTAAAACTACCAGAGCGTACGACTGGGGTGGTAACACTACCTGAGCGTACCACTGGGGTTGTAACACTCCCTGAGCGTACCACTGGGGAAGTAACACTTCCTCAGCGTACCACTGGAGTTGTGACAGTGAGTGTTCCACTGGTGTGGTAACACTACCTCAGCGTACCACTGGGGTTTCAACGTTACTTGAGCGTACCACTAGGGTTGTAACACTACCTGGGCGTACCACTGGGGTTGTAACACTACCTGAGCGTACCAATGGGGTTGTAACACTACCTGAGCGTCCCACTGCGGTGGTAACACTACCTGAGCGTGCCAATGTGGTTGTAACACTGCCTGAGCGTACCACTGGGGTTGTAACACTGCCTGGGCGTACCACTGGGGAAGTAACACTTCCTGAGCTTACCGCTGGGGGTGTAACACTAGCTGAGCGTTCCACTGGTGTGGTAACACTACCTGAGAGTACCACTGGCGTTGTAACACTAACTGAAAGTGCCACTGGGGTTGCAACACTACCTGAGCGTACCACTGGGGTTGTAACACTACCTGAGCGTACCACTGCGGTTGTAATACTACATGAGCGTAC
Source organism: Cherax quadricarinatus (assembly GCF_038502225.1). Classification (NCBI taxonomy): domain Eukaryota; kingdom Metazoa; phylum Arthropoda; class Malacostraca; order Decapoda; family Parastacidae; genus Cherax; species Cherax quadricarinatus. Next base: position 48,734,356 of record NC_091292.1, on the reverse strand, counting down.
CACTGGGGTTGTAACACTACCTGAGGGTACCACTGGGGTTGTAACACTACCTGAGCGTACCACTGGGGATGTAACACTTTCTGAGCGTTCCACTGGGGTTGTAGCACTTCTTGAGCGTACCACTTGGGTTGTAACATTACCTGAGCGTACCACTGGGGTGGTAACACTATATGAGCGTTCCACTGGGGTTGTAACACTACCTGAGCGTGCCACTGGGTTGTAACACTACCTAAGCATACCACTGGGGTTGTAACACTACACGAGCGTACCACAGGGGTGGAAACACTACCTTAGCGTACCGCTTGGGATGTAACACTGCCTGAGCCTACCACTGTGGAGGTAACACTACCTGAGCGTACCACTGGTGTTGTAACACTACCTGAAGGTACCAATGGTGTGATAACACTACCTGAGCGTATGACTGGGGTTGTAACACTCCTTGAGCGTACCACTGGGGTGGTAACAACACCTGAACGTACCACTGGGGTTGTAACACTGCCTGAGAGTACCACTGGGGTTGTAAGACTACCTGAGCGTACCACTGGGGTGGTAACATTACCTGGGCGTACCACTGGGGATGTAACACTAACTGAGAGTTCCACTTGGGTTGTAACTATAACTGAGCGTACCACTGGGGTTGTAACACTACCTGAGCGTACCACTGGGGTTGTAACACTACCTGAGAGTACAACTGGGGTTGTAACACTACCTGAGCGTTCCACTGCGGTGGTAACACTACCTGAGCGTACCACTGGGGTTGTAACACTACCTGATAGTACCACTGGGGTTGAAAGACTACCTGAGCGTACCACTGGGGTGGTAACACTACCTGAGCGTACCACTGGGGTTGTAACACTACCTGAGAGTACCACTTGGGTTGTAACAATAACTGAGCGTACCACTGGGGTTGTAACACTACCTGAGCGTACCACTGGGGTGGTAACACTACCTGAGCGTACCACTGGGGTTGTAACACTACCTGAGCGTACCACTGGGGTTGTAACTCTACCTGTGCGTACCACTGGGGTTGTAAAACTACCTGAAGGTACCACTGGGGTTGTAACACTACCTGAGCGTACCACTGGGGTTGTAACACTACCTGATCGTTCCACTGGGGTTGTAGCACTACCTGTGCGTACCACTGGGGTTGTAACACTACGTCAGCGTACTACTGGGGTTGTAACACTACTTGAGCGTACCACAGGGGTTGTAACACTTCCTGAGCGTACCACTGGGGTTGTAACACTACCTGTGCGTACCACTGGGGTTGTAACACTACGTGAGCGTACCCCTGGGATTGTAACACTACCTGTGCGTACCACTGGGGTGGCAACACTACGTGAGCGTACCACTGGGGTTGTAACACTACCTGAGAGTACCACTGGGGTTGTAACACTACATGAGCGTACCACTGGGGTAGTAACACTACCTGAGCGTACCATTGGGGTTGTAACACTTACTGAGCGTACCACTAGCGTTGTAACACTACATGAGCGTACCACTGGTTTGGTAACACTACCTAAGCGTACCACTGGGGTTGTAACACTCCCTGAGCGTACCACTGTTGTGGTAACACTACCTGAGCGTACCATTGGAGTTGTAACACTTCCTGAGCGTACCACTGGGGTGGTAACACTACCTGAGCGTACCACTGTGCTTGTAACACTGCCTGAGCGTTCCACTGGGGTTGTAACACTACCTGAGCGTACCACTGGGGTTGTAACACTGCCTGAGCGTACCATTGGAGATGTAACACTTCCTGAGCGTACCACTGGGGTGGTAACACTACCTGAGCGTACCACTGTGGTTGTAACACTGCCTGAGCGTACCACTGGGGTTGTAACACTGCCTGGGCGTACCACTGGGGAGGTAACACTTCCTGAGCTTACCGCTGGGGGTGTAACACTAGCTGAGCGTTCCACTGGTGTGGTAACACTACCTGAGAGTACCACTGGCGTTGTAACACTAACTGAAAGTGCCACTGGGGTTGCAACACTACCTGAGCTTACCACTGGGGTTGTAACACTACCTGAGCGTACCACTGCGGTTGTAATACTACACGAGCGTACCACTGGGGTTGTAACACTACCTGAGGGTACCACTGGGGTTGTAACACTACCTGAGCGTTACATTGGGGTTGTAACACTACCTGAGCGTACCACTGGGTTGTAACACTACACGAGCGTACCACAGGGGTGGAAACACTACCTTAGCGTACCGCTGGGGATGTAACACTGCCTGAGCCTACCACTGTGGAGGTAACACTACCTGAGCGTACCACTGGGGTTGTAACACTACCTGAAGGTTCCAATGGTGTGGTAACACTACCTGAGCGTACGACTGGGGTTGTAACACTCCCTGAGCGTACCACTGGAGTGGTAACAATACCTGAACGTACCACTGGGGTTGTAACACTGCCTGAGAGTACCACTGGGGTTGTAAGACTACCTGAGCGTACCACTGGGGTGGTAACATTACCTGGGCGTACCACTGGGGATGTAACACTAACTGGGAGTTCCACTTGGGTTGTAACTATAACTGAGCGTACCACTGGGGTTGTAACACTACCTGAGCGTATCACTGGGGTTGTAACACTACCTGAGAGTACAACTGGGGTTGTAACACTACCTGAGCGTTCCCCTGCGGTGGTAACACTACCTGAGCGTACCACTGGGGTTGTAACACTACCTGATAGTACCACTGGGGTTGAAAGACTACCTGAGCGTACCACTGGGGTGATAACACTACCTGAGCGTACCACTGGGGTTGTAACACTACCTGAGAGTACCACTTGGGTTGTAGCAATAACTGAGCTTACCACTGGTGTTGTAACACTACCTGAGCGTACCACTGGGGTTGTAACTCTGCCTGGGCGTACCACTGGGGTTGTAACACTACCTGAGCGTACCACTGGGGTTGTAACACTCCCTGAGCGTACCACTGGGGTGGTAACAATACCTGAACGTACCACTGGGGTCGTAACACAGCCTGAGAGTACCACTGGGGTTGTAAGACTACCTGAGCGTACCACTGGGGTGGTAACATTATCTGGGCGTGCCACTGGGGATGTAACACTAACTGAGAGTTCCACTTGGGTTGTAACTCTAACTGAGCGTACCACTGGGGTTGTAACACTACCTGAGCGTACCACTGGGGTTGTAACACTACCTGAGAGTACAACTGGAGTTGTAACACTACCTGAGCGTTCCACTGGGGTTGTAACACTACCTGAGAGTACCACTTGGGTTGTAACAATAACTGAGCGTACCACTGGGGTTGTAACTCTACCTGAGCGTACCACTGGGGTGGTAACACTACCTGAGCGTACCACTGTGGTTGTAACACTGCCTGAGCGTTCCACTGGGGTTGTAACACTACCTGAGCGTACCACTGGGGTTGTAACACTGCCTGAGCGTACCACTGGGGATGTAACACTACCTGAGCGTACCGCTGGGGGTGTAACACTAGCTGAGCGTACCACTGGTGTGGTAACACTACCTGAGCGTACCACTGGGGTTGTAACACTACCTGAGCGTACCACTGCGGTTGTAATACTACATGAGCGTACCACTGGGGTTGTAACACTACCTGAGGGTACCACTGGGGTTGTAACACTACCTGAGCGTACCATTGGGGTTGTGACACTACCTGAGCGTACCACTGGGGATGTAACACTGGCTGAGCGTACCACTGGGGTTGTAACACTACCTGAGCGTTCCACTGGGGTTGTAACACTACCTGAGCGTACCACTGGGGTTGTAACACTATATGAGCGTACCACTGGGGTTGTAACACTACCTGAGCGTACCACTGGGTTGTAACACTACCTAAGCATACCACTGAGGTTGTGACACTACATGAGCGTACCACAGGGGTGGAAACACTACCTTAGCGTACCACTGGGGTTGTAACACTGCCTGAGCGTACCACTGGGGAGGTAACACTACCTGAGCGTACCACTGGGGTTGTAACACTACCTGAAGGTACCACTGGTGTGGTAACACTACCTGAGCGTACCACTGGTGTTGTAACACTACCTGAGCGTACCACTGGGGTTGTAACACTACGTTAGCGTTCCACTGGGGTAGTAACACTACCTGAGCGTACCACTGGGGTGGCAACACTACCTGAGCGTACCAATGAGGTTGTGACACTAACTGAGAGTACCACTGAGGTGATAACACTACATAAGCATACCACTGGGTTGGTAACACTATTTAAGCGTACCACTGAGGTTGTATCACTACGTGAGCGTACCACTGGGGTTGTAACACCACCTGAGCGTACCACTGAGGTTGTAACACTACCTGACCGTACCACTGGTGTGGCAACACTACCTGAGCGTTCCACTGGGGTTGTAACACTACCTGAGAGTACCACTGGGTTTGTAACACTATCTGAGCGTACCACTGGGGTGGTAACATTACCTGAGCGTACCACTGGGGTTGTAACACTCCTTGAGCGTACCACTGGTGTGGTAACACTACCTGAGCGTACCACTGGGGTTGTAACACTCCTTGAGCGTACCACTGGGGTGGTAACACTACCTGAGCGTACCACTGGGGTTGTAACACTACCTGAGAGTACCACTAGGGTTGTAAGACTACCTGAGCGTACCACTGGGGTTGTAGCAATAACTGAGCGTACCACTGGGGTTGTAACACTACCTGAGCGTACCACTGGGGTTGTAACACTACCTGAGCGTACCACTGGGATTGTATTACGTAATACCTGAGAGTACCACTGGGGTGGTAACACTGCCTGAGGGTACCACTGGTGTGATAACACTATCTGAGCGTACCACTGGGGTTGAAACACTACCTGAGCGTACCACTGATCTTGTAACACTATCTGAGCGTACAACTGGGGTTGTAACACTACCTGAGCGTATCAATTGTAACACTACCTGAGAGTACCACTGGTGTTGTAACACTTCCTGAGCGTACCACTGGGGTGGTAACACTACCTGAGCGTACCACTGGGGTTGTAGCACTACCTGATAGTACCTCTGGGGTTGTAAGACTACCTGAGCGTACCACTGGTGTCGTAACACTACCTGAGCGTTCCACTGGTGTAGTAACACTACCTGAGAGTACCACTTGGGTTGTAACAATAACTGAGCGTACCACTGGGGTTGTAACGCTACCTGAGCGTACCACTGGGGTGGTAACACTACCTGAGCGTACCACTGGAGTTGTATCACTACCTGAGCGTACCACTGGGGTTGTAACTCTACCTGAGCGTACCACTTGGGTGGCAACACTACCTGAGCGTTCCACTGGGGTGGCAACACTACCTGAGCGTTTCACTGGGGTTGTAACACTACCTGAGCGTGCCTCTGGGGTTGTAACACTACCTGTGGGTACCACTGGTGTTGTAACACTACCTGAGCGTACCACTGGGGTTGTAACACTACCTGAGCGTACCACTGGGGTTGTAACACTACCTGAGCGTACCACTGGGGTTGTAACACTACGTGAGCGTTCCACTGAGGTTGTAACACTACCTGAGTATACCACTGGGGTTGTAACACTGCTTGAGCGTATCACTGGGGTTGTAACACTTCCTGTGCGTACCACTGGGGTTGTAACACTACGTGAGCGTACCACTGAGGTTGTAACACTACCTGAGCGTGCCACTGGGGTTGTAACACTACCTAAGCGTACCACTGGGGTTGTATCACTATCTGAGTGTACCACTGGGGTGGTAACACTACCTGAGCGTACCACTGGGGGAATAACACTACCTGAGCGTACCACTGGGGTTGTAACACTACCTGAGTGTACCTCTGAGGTGGTAACACTACGTGAGCGTGCCACTGGGTTTGTAACACTACCTGAGTGTACCACTGTGGTGGTAACACTGCCTGAGTACCACTGGGGTTGTAACACTACCTGAGTGTACCACTGGGGTTGTAACACTTCCTGAGTACCACTGGGATTGTAACACTACCTGAAGGTACCACTGGGTTGGTAACATTACCTGAGGGTACAACTGGGATGGTAACACTACATGAGGGTACCATTGGGGTTGTAACACTATCTGAGCGTACCACTGGCGTTGTAACACTACCTTAGGGTACCACTGGGGTGGTAACACTACCTGACGGTACCACTGGGGTTGTAACACTACCTGAGGGTACCACTGGGGTTGTAACACTACCTGAGGGTACCACTGGGGTTGTAACACTTCCTGAGCGTACCACTGGGGTTGTAACACTACCTGAGGGTACCACTGGGGTTGTAACACTTCCTGAGCGTACCACTGGGGTTGTAACACTACCTGAGCGTACCACTGGGGTTGTAATATGTAAAGCAGTTATGAATGAATTATGTATTCGACAAATTGACATTTCAAAAGTAGTATCCGTTACAACAGATGGTGCACCCAGCATGATTGGTAAGGTTACAACAGATGGTGCACCCAGCATGATTCGTAAGGTTACAACAGATGGTGCACCCAGCATGATTGGTAAGGTTACAACAGATGGTGCACCCAGCATGATTGGTAAGGTTACAACAGATGGTGCACCTAGCATGATTGGAAAGGTTACAAAAGATGGTGCACCCAGCATGATTGGTAAGGTTAGAACAGATGGTGCACCTAGCATGATTGGAAAGGTTACAACAGATGGTGCACCTAGCATGATTGGTAAGGTTACAACAGATGGTGCACCCAGCATGATTGGTAAGGTTACAACAGATGGTGCACCTAGCATGATTGGTAAGGTTACAACAGATGGTGCACCTAGCATGATTGGTAAGGTTACAACAGATGGTGCACCTAGCATGATTGGTAAGGTTACACCCAGCATGATGGTAAGGTTACAACAGATGGTGCACCTAGCATGATTGGTAAGGTTACAACAGATGGTGCACCACCCATAGCATGATTGGTAAGGTTACAACAGATGGTGCACCTAGCATGATTGGTAAGGTTACAACAGATGGTGCACCTAGCATGATTGGGTAAGGTTACAACAGGTTACAACAGATGGTGCACCTAGCATGATTGGTAAGGTTACAACAGATGGTGCACCTAGCATGATTGGTAAGGTTACAACAGATGGTGCATCCATCATGATTGGTAAGGTTACAACAGATGGTGCACCCATCATGATTGGTAAGGTTACAACAGATGGTGCACCTAGCATGATTGGTAAGGTTACAACAGATGGTGCACCTAGCATGATTGGTAAGGTTACAACAGATGGTGCACCTAGCATGATTGGTAAGGTTACATTAGATGGTGCACCTAGCATGATTGGTAAGGTTACAACAGATGGTGCACCCAGCATGATTGGTAAGGTTACAACAGATGGTGCACCTAGCATGATTGGTAAGGTTACAACAGATGGTGCACCCAGCATGATTGGTAAGGTTACAACAGATGGTGCACCTAGCATGATTGGTAAGGTTACAACAGATGGTGCACCCAGCATGATTGGTAAGGTTACAACAGATGGTGCACCCATCATGATTGGTAAGGTTACAACAGATGGTGCACCCAGCATGATTGGTAAGGTTACAACAGATGGTGCACCCAGCATGATTGGTAAGGTTACAACAGATGGTGCACCCAGCATTATTGGTAAATAAGCAGGATTTGTAAATCTGTTTGCAAAAGATGTTTGTCATCCACTGATAGGAATTCATTGCATCATACACGAGGCTTTGTGTACAAAAGCTGGTTTACAAGAACGTCAAGAAGTGATGCAAACAGTAACCAAGATTGTTATTTACATTTCTGCATGTGCTTGGAATAAAAGACAATTTCAGAATTTAGCGAAGGTTGTGGGTTCGGTGTACAAAGGACTAACAATGTACAACAATGTTCGTTGGCTTAGTTCAGGTTTTGTTTTGAAACAATTTGTTGAATGTTTGGATGAGATAAATCTTTTTTTGATTAACCAACAAGTGTCTTGTAAAGAAATGTCTGATATAGTGTGGGTTTGTAAACTTGTGTGGGTTTTTTTTTCAGATTTTTGCGAACATTTAAATGATTTGAACATTAAATTACTGGGTTCTAGTAGGACACTTGATGTTATGTTTGATGACATAAAGGCATTTGAATTGAAACTGCGGTGTTTTTTAAGAGGGATATAGATAGTGAGAGGTTTAATATGTTCCAAACCTAAAGAGATACATCAATGATCTCCCAAACGATGACAAAACAGACAGCCAATGTCTTCAAACACTGTTTTTAAACATCACTGACTCAACTGTTGAGCAGATCTCTACAAGATTTGCTAAGTTCACAGAACTTGAAGAAACTGGATGAACTAAACTTGCCGATTTTTACGCAGTGAAATGCAAAAAAAAAAAACTATATTTTATATAACATATATATAGGAAGGATATAGGAAAGTACTGGTTTGGTAATAGAGTTGTGGATGAGTGGAACAAACTCCCGAGTACAGTTATAGAGGCCAGAACGTTGTGTAGCTTTAAAAATAGGTTGGATAAATACATGAGTGGATGTGGGTGGGTGTGAGTTGGACCTGATAGCTTGTGCTACCAGGTCGGTTGCCGTGTTCCTCCCTTAAGTCAATGTGACCTGACCTGACTAGGTTGGGTGCATTGGCTTGAGCCGGTGGGAGACTTGGACCTGCCTCGCATGGGCCAGTGGGCCTTCTGCAGTGTTCCTTCGTTCTTATGTTCTTATGTTCTTATGTTCTTATGTTCTAGTTCCGGGATTGAAAGGAAAGCGAACACGTTTCACTCCTGTCAGTCAGGCAGTGGCCAGGACAGGAGCAGATGAGAGGTGTTTTTTACTTCAGTACGTGTAGGAACGCGGCTGGATAAAGTAGTCATGGGTTGGTGTTAGTTTGAGTAGGTAATTTTGGTAAGTTTTTCAGTGTATACCACAGGTGTTTGTGTTTACTGCTCTCATGTTTATTTGTAAAGTCCTAGTATGCAGGGGCCTATGTTTTGGAGAGTATTTAACGTTTCCACTGTAGGCTAAGTAGCCTGCAGGAAGGTGGTGTCATGGAGCCTCCCTGTTCATAAATTTTCAATTATTTTGTTTATTTCATTAGTAGCAGTGTGCTGGTGAGCTAATGTGAACTGGAGTGTGGTGGGTTTTTGTAGTAGTTATAAGTTGTATGTAAGTTACTGTTAATATAGATATATTATTATATTCGTGAGTTTGTGTCCTTCCTTCCTAATAATAATTCATATTGTTTAATGTGAGTACATGCTGGCCCAAGGTTTGCTTTGTTTTTCAGTGTAATTTTATAACCCTTAGACGGCAGTGTGAGCAGCCTTCAGGAGCCAGGAACATTTTATTTAAGTTACGACATTGAAGTCGTAACATGGGGGCCTGCAGTGAAGAATTATCAAGTTAAGAATTATAATTCATATATGAAATCTGGAGAGTCTTTAAAGGAAGGATTATTAGTAGTAACTGTTTTCAATTGTATTACAATATTTTTCTGCCTGATTTTTGTGTGTGCACATTTAGTGATTTAGGGAGTTGTTTGGAAATAATAATTCTCTGCGCATATATTAATCATTTAATGTACCTATGTGATTTGCTGTGTGATTTCTTATTTTATATAAGTGATTTCTACTATAAAAGGCAAGTGTTTTGTGCTTTTAATTTCTAAGGTGTTTGTAAGCAGTAGAGATTCTAGTGGTGACAGGGGTCTGGGAGCAGATCCTGGATTAAACCCCACTGTTTTTACTGAGAGTAATGAAGTAGTGATATTAAGACTAAAATTAGCTCGAATTAGGGAAGAAAACGCTTTGAGAAGGATTGAACGTACTTAAATCCAGGAAGAGAAAGAGTTAGAAAATTTTAGGGCTAATGAGAGAGAGAAAGAAAGACAGTTTGCTGCTTCACAAACTGTAACAAGGTAGACATACTTAATTTGGAACATGCTATAAAGTTTGTCCCAAATTTTATTTGAGAATGATCCTGATAACTTTTTCACATTGTTTGAAAAATAGCAAAATCCCAGAGGTGGCCAGACAGTAACTGGGCCACATGGGCAAGAACCCAGTTAATTGGTGGCAGACAGTAACTGGGCCACATGGGCAAGAACCCAGTTAATTGGTGAAGTGTTACAAGCTGTTAGTTCTCTAGAGAAACATGAATTTTCAGATTATGAGAAGATAAAAGGTGTTGTGTTATTGGCTTATCAGATATTGCCACCAAGGACAATCCTTTGGTGGAGTATGGAAAGATGTCACTGCTGACGAAATGGTGCCGCTCCAAGAATGTTGTAGGTGATTATGAAGGTGTATTTACAGCAGTATTGTAGAGAGATGCTTAAGGACCAGGCTGCTGCACAGGACTCAAGTAAGAACCCCAGTTACACATGCCGTAGCTTGTATTGCAGTTTTACCCCAGAGTACATCCGGAAGTTCATCTGTTTTAGATCCTCGGATGAAGGTCTTTTTAAGTCCACAGTGACCTTGCACCAAAATGTAGGTAGAGTAGTAGAGGGTGTTGTCTTTAAGGGATGGATGCAGCACATTCTTCCTCTTGTGCAAGGATGTTTTACCAGTGTCAGAGGATACTTACACTGGTAAAGAGCCGGGTCACCATATGGGGAAGACCCGGGCCGGAAGTACCGGCAAACCTCTAATGAATGAATGAACTGGCAAAGATATATTTTTAAAAGGGTTTTCAGGATCCATGCTTCAGAATACAGTTATGACGCATAACGGTGACTCTTTTGGCGTAAAACCTGATAATTTTTACGTTAAACGCGTTTTACACGACTGGGACTGGCAGTGCTCATTGTCAAGTTTAGTTTTCCGTTAATAAATATTTCTTGTTTTTCTATACACAAGTCAACCGTATCAAGACAGTGCTTGATGCATTTTTCTTATTTGTTTGGAGACTTTTGTGTCACCCCAGACCTAAGGTGAAATTTTAATTTTCTCTTTTTTTTTTCCTTTACTGGTTGCACCCGACTGGGTTCACCTAGCTAGTGAGACCTTTGGTCTAGGGGAGGGGATGTTACACAGTGAAATGCAGAAAAATATATTTTACATAACATTGTTCCGAGATTGAACTTAAAGCGAATGAGTTTTATTCCTGTCACTCAGGCAGTTACCAGGACAGCAGATGAGACGTGTGTTTAGTTCATTAGTTATGAACTCGGCTAGATCAAGTAGTCATGGGATGGTGTTAGTTTGAGTATGAAATTTTCCTAAGTTTTTTAGTGAATACTTTAGGTGTTTGTGTTTAAGTGCTCTCATGTTTATTTGTAAATACCTAGTATGTAGGGGTCTGTGTTTTGAAGAGTATTTAACGTTTCCACCGTAGGCTAAGTAGCCTGCAGAGAGGGGGATGGGGTGTCATGGAGCCTCCCTGTTCATAAATGTTCATTTATTTTGTTTAACTTATTAGTAGCAGTTTGCTAGTTAGCTAATATGAACTGAAGTGTGTTTTTTAATTTTTTTGTAGCAGTTATAAGTTGTATATAAGTTACTGTTAATATAGATATATTTTTATATAGGTGAGTTTTTGTCCCTCCTTCCTAATATTAATTAATATTGTTTAATATATGAGTACATGCTGGCCCAAGGTTTACTGTGTTTCTCAGAGTAATTTTATAAAGTCCTTGAGGAGCCAGGAACATTTTATTTAAGTTACAACATCAATTGATTGAATTTCAAAGCAGCTCAATTTGGAGACAGAAATTTGTTGACCTTAGAGGTAACTGGAAATTATTGAAAATGAGCAAATAGAGACGGGAGTAACAGAAAGAAATGCGGAAAATGAGGTATTAAGGACTTGGAATACTATTCCACAAAATTTTGTCTGTCTGAAGAACCTTGCAACAGCATTACTATCATTTTATTCATCTACTTATTCCTTCAGTGATGAACTTTGTTAAGTCTCGTAATAGAAGTAGCCATATGGATGAAACAAGTAGCGCATACATATCTCTATAAGTTATAAAATATAAGCCTGGTATACATTATCTGTCATCATTGATGCAGCACCACAAGTTTCATTAATGGTAAATAAATAAAAGGTCCACAATTTTTTTCTCTCAAGTTCTGATTTGATGTATTCTTAAAATGGTAAATATCCACTTCTGTTTAATATAATAGTTTAGTTTTGCTGATGCTAAAATAGCGTTTTTAAATTGTGTGGATGTATATCGCAGCTAAAAATACACTTAAAGGTTGTTAAAAATTATCCACGCTATCCAGTCATTCAATATCATGGTTTACAAAACCATTCTTACAATATTCTCTGATTTTACCGATACGGTGGGATTTTTTATTATTTGAAAATTTTGTCACAATACTTAAAAGATACCAAATAATATGTTCTCATAAATTTTAGTTGGCACGTGAGAAGATTTTATTTCAAAGATTTGGCCGAATTTGGCCCACACATTGAAAGGTTGCCCACCCCGGTCTAGGGTGTTCCACTTGTGAGGTCCCTCACAATCCCTCACAATCTCTCACAATCCCTCACAATCTCTCACAATCCCTCACAATCCCTCACAATCCCTCACAATCTCTCACAATCCCTCACAATCCCTCACAATCTCTCACAATCCCTCACAATCCCTCACAATCCCCCAGCCTCACCACTAGAGGAAGATGGAAGAATGTTTTAAACAACATTCAGTGAAGTTTAGGATGATGACTGCTGTTTAAAATTCCGCAATTCATAATTCCATCTTTAAAGGACATAAGATGATTAAAAAACATAAAAGCTAAAATTAACACTGAAGAACTTTTGTAATAACCGAACTTTGTAAACAGTTTTGTGTAATATGTTTACTGTTATATTGTTCAAAATATATATATTCTTATAAAATACATATTAAGAAATGACAAAACTACATCAAATTCACTTAAGACTAAAAAAACTTTTTTCTAACTTTCCTCATAGCAAAACCATCCAAAACTACATCATTTTTTTTTTTGTTAAGTTTGTCACTTTCACTGCACAGAATGATCAGTGCGGACAATCTCTTTTAAGACATTGTGGCCTTTAATTCATTTTTAATTCTTCTGAGGCTTCAAAAAGACCTCTCCGGAGCAGTTTTTGGCCATTAAGCTTTGAAATTACCGAAAGATTGTTTCCACATTAGGAAGGCCATCTGAATTGTTTCCTTGTATATATTTTGATAAAGGTCTGTATGAGACAGAGACTGCTTTTCTGTAGGCCTTGTTTCACATACAAGTGAACGTGCAAAGGTTTATCAGTAAGTTTCAGGTCAACATCTTCTGGATATCCTTTCATCAGTAGTTCAACTCCTTAATAAATTTCTTGCTTAGATGCTGTCAGATTAGCAAGAGAGGAAAACACTTGCGCAACATTACCGTACACAGTAGCTCCTCTTAAATCGGTTTCAAGTGCATCTAGTATATGAAGAAATGATTATATCCTAAACTTTCCTCCTGAAGAGAGTTCATCTAAGGCATCAGAACCAGGTGCACTTCCGTCATTCTCTTGCTGTTTCCTTACTCTTTGTCTCCATGTGACAGTTCTTAGTTAACACGTAGCAAGGTGGCTTTTGCTTGCTGCTCAAGCTCATCTCTAATTTTGCTTAAAAATCCTAAAGTGAACTGTGCAAACATTCAAAAATACTCAGTAAGAGTTCTGATTTCTGAATGGCTTTGCTGACACTGTGAAAATTACCTGGCACACGGGTCCAAAAATGAAGCATAAACACAAATTCCAGTTCTTCCATTTTCTGCAAAAATATTGTTAGCTTGAAGCCTGGTATCACCTCCTGGTATCACCTCCTGGTATCACCTCCTGGTATTACCTCCTGGTATCACCTCCTGGTATCACCTCCTGGTATCACCTCCTGGTATCACCTCCTGGTATCACCTTCTCTCTAACATCAGAGTACAAATGACTGAGGTCCTCAATCAACTTATCTATCTCACTGCTTTTCTGGAAGGACAAAATTAATACAGAAATCAGTGGTAGTGTCGAGTTATTGGCTTAAGACAGTATTATTCTGAACTGAAATGCAAGGAACATTACTGAAGGGTTGTTTAGAGACGTTATGGCAGCATGTGTAAGAAAGGCATCCTAGATTTTGAGGTCCTAGGCTTCAGCCTGCCTAGCCTGTAATAATAATAATAATAATAATAATAATAATAATAATAATAATAATAATAATAATAATAATAATAATAACACCATAATAATATTTTTATTTCTACAAGTACATGTACAAGGTATACAGGCCTAGCAGACATCATGACATATTACTATATAGAAAACCACTTGTTATGCAGAGCATTCCGGGAAAATTAGGTCAGTTTTGTCCCAGGATGCGACCCACACCAGTCGACTAACACCCAGGTACCCATTATTACTGATGAGTAAACATGGATAATAGGTGTAAGGAAGAACGCCCAATGTTTCCAACGTTTGCCGGGAATCGAACCCGGACCCTCGCCGTGTGAAGCGAGAGCTTTTGCCACCAGGCCACGGGCCACCCGTATAGGTAAATCCAGCTCTGGTGACGAGAAAGTATTAAAAAAAAATCTACTGACCAAGAGCAAAGAAATCACATCTAATTAAAATCTCTGAAAGTGCTGAGAGGTACGAATGCTAAAAACATAGACTCGCAACACACTGTCTGGGAAAACACTTGATTAGAGAAAGACGTTCCTGCCTTTCATAACTTGTGGTCCACTACGACATGTGTTTGGTTGTCCGGTAAGAGAAGCAAATATGCTGATGTAACATACACGCATAATTTGCAAAATATAACATTAAGTGTAATTGTGTAATATCGTGTGAAATGCATGTAACTAGAATAACTAGAAAAGTTAGCTTACGAATCTTAAACTTTCTAGCAAATAAAACCCAAAGAGTAATTGTTAACAAAATAAACCTGAGTATTCTACAGTGAAAAGCTTTGTTCCACAAGGCATGGTACTTGTCCCTATTTTCTTTCTTCTCACATCAGACGGATCATCCATCAGAGGCGATGTTAGAATATGTATAAAAGTAACATCTATCACGTGCTCAGAAAACATTATGAAGTTCAACAGAGACATACTTCAGCTACCGTTTTATGCCAAAATAATATACAATAAAAAGTGTAGCACGGAGTAAAAACCAATCAGTCCAATCGATAGACCTATAGCATACTGTAAAGGAACTGTGAGTGACTATTTATAGAATAAAATATTTACAAGCAATGACAAATCTTAAGACCCAAATATTTTCTGGCCGGGAATTATGTGGTACATTAATAAATCCATTTAATGAAGGTGTAAATTGTTTGATTTTAGGAGAGTACAAAGAATATTCAAAATAAAACATCAATTCAAGCATCATAAATACTATAAATACTTCCAGTTCCTCAAACTGTACACACTTTATCGACTTAAAATAACTTTAGTTAAATGCTCAAGTGCAAAATGGAGATTAAAAGACAAATAAGAGATAGGTTTCCAGAGTACGGTAAAAAATAACTCTACCTTTACATATGAGAAAATATTACTAACATTCTCTTTTGATCAGATGGGATGTATTACATAACTGAAAATACTTGCCACAAACCCCAACAACTGAACTGATCAGAATATCAGCCAACTGGTGTAGCTTGAGACTGTGACGTGGGACATGATCTCGGAATCATCAAAAATTAGAATTGTAGGTAGATGAGTTTCTAAAAATAAAATATTCTCTTAAAAAATAGAGTAAGTCTGCGTTACGATAAAGAGATACATTCATAAGCAAATTTATTATAAGAGACGCGGAAGTTCACTTTTTCCTCGTACTTGGTGATCATCTCACTTATGTAAATAAAATTTGTAAGAATAACTTAAGCTTTTCAGCAAAATAATTATATATATATATATATATATATATATATATATATATATATATATATATATATATATATATATATATATATATATATATATATATATATATATACTTATATACTATTATTAACACATCGCCTGTCTCCCACCAAGGCAGGGTGGCCCGAAAAAGAAAACTTTCATCATTCACTCCATCACTGTCTTTCCAGCTGCGCGCTTACACTACAGTTATAAAACTGCAACATTAACACCCCTCCTTCAGAGTGTAGACACTGTACTTCCCACCTCCAGGACTCAAGTCCGGCTTGCAGGTTTCCCTGAATCCTTTCATAAATATTACCTTGCTCACACTCCAACAGCACGTCATGTCCTAAAACCCATTTGTCTCCATTCGCTCCTATCTAACACGCTCACGCACGCTTGCTGAAAGGCAAAGCCCCTCGCACACAAAACCTCCTTTGTCCCCTCATTCCAGCCTTTCCTAGGCCGACCCCCACCCCGCCTTCCCTCCGCTACAGATTTATACACTCTTGAAGTCACTGTATTTCCTTCCAGCCTCTCTACATGTCCGAACCATCTCAACAACCCCTCCTCAACCTTCTGAATAATAGATTTGGTAATCCCGCACCTCCTCCTAATTTCCAAACTACGAATTCTCTGCATTATATTCACACCACACATTGCTCTCAGACATGACATCTCCACTGCCTCCAGCCTTCTCCTTGTTGTAACATTCACCACCCATGTTTCACACCTATATGAAAGCGTTGGTATAACTATGCTCCCATATATTCCCCTCCTTCTTTCCTTGGACAAAGCTCTTTGTCTCCACAAACTCCTAAGTGCACCACTCACCATTTTCTCCTCATAAGTTCTATATTTCAGCTCATCTCTCATAGGCCCATCTGCTGACAGTCCACTCCTAAATATCTGAATGTCTTCACCTCCTCCATACTCTCTCCCTCTAATCTGATACCCAGTCTTTCATCACCTAATTTTCTTGTTATCCTCATCGCCTTACTCTTTCCTATATTCACTTTTAATTTTATTTTTCACATACCCTACCAAACTCATCCACCAACCTCTGAAACTTCCCTTCAGAATCTCCCAAGAGCACAGTGTCATCAGCAAAGAGCATCTGTGACAACTCCCACTTTGTGTTAGATTCTTTATCTTTTAATCCCACACCTCTTGCCAACACCCGAGCATTCACTTTTTTTACAACCCAAGCTATAAATATAATGAACAACCATGGCGTCATTCCTGTCTAAGGCCAACTTTTACTGGGAAATAATCTCCCTCTCGCATACATCCTCTAAACTGAGCCTCACTATCCTCGTACAGACTCTTCACTGCTTTCAATAACCTACCTCATGTTCCATACATTAAATGGTCCAATGGGTTAGTGCGTCATGCGATTTTTGCTCAAAATGAGACTAGTACACCAAACTGGGAGTAGAATGAAATTAGCTCAGAGGCACCAACACCACCGTATGTCCTCGAATCACGGCAAAATACCTAGCTCTGCTGGGTGCATGATTTTTGTAGGCTTGAGTGGTCCAGTGGGTTAAAGCATCATGCGATTTTCGCTCACAATGTGGCTGACCAAAACGACATGGGTTCGAGTCCTCGGCTAGTTGCAGTGTTGTTATTGAATAAATACGACTCGTTCGTGCTTACAGTAACACACACACATACACACACACACACACACACACACACACACACACACACACACATATATATATATATATATATATATATATATATATATATATATATATATATATACATATATTACTGTAACCACGAACGAGTCGTATTTATTCAATAACAACGCTGCAACTAGCCGAGGACTCGAACCCATATATATATATGTATATATATATATATATGTATATATATATATATGTGTATATATATATATGTGTATATATATATATATATATATGTATATATATGTATATATATGTTGAGGTGGTTCGGACATGTAGAGAGAATGGAGCGAAACAGAATGACTTCAAGAGTGTATCAGTCTGTAGTGGAAGGAAGGCGGGGTAGGGGTCGGCCTAGGAAAGGTTGAAGGGAAGGGGTCAAGGAAGTTTTGTGTGAGAGGGGCTTGGACTTCCAGCAGGCATGCGTGAGCGTGTTTGATAGGAGTGAATGGAGACAAATGGTTTTTAATACTTGACGTGCTGTTGGAGTGTGAGCAAAGTAACATTTATGAAGGGATTCAGGGAAACCGGCAGGCCGGACTTGAGTCTTGGAGATGGGAAGTACAGTGCCTGCACTCTGAAGGAGGGGTGTTAATGTTGCAGTTTAAAAACTGTAGTGTAAAGCACCCTTCTGGCAAGACAGTGATGGAGTGAATGATGGTGAATGTTTTTCTTTTTCGGGCCACCCTGCCTTGGTGGGAATCGGCCAGTGTGATAATAAAATAATATATATATATATATATATATATATATATATATATATATATATATATATATATATATATATATATATATATATATATATATATATATATATATATATATTTATATATATATATATATGGTGTGGATGACTCTAGGCTAATTTCATTCTAGTCCCTGTTTGGTGTACTAGTTCAATGAGCAGTATTTTCTATTATTGTGACCACGAACGAGTGGTATTGATCAGTAACAGCACAACACTAGCCAATTACTCGAACCCATGCTGCTTTGGCCTGCCTCATGGTGGGCAAAAACACATGACGCCCTAATCCACTGGACCATAAGATCCTTAAGAGTAGTGCATCCAGCGGAACTGAATGTTGTACTCGCTACCCAAGGACACACGATGGCATGAGGCAGGCCAAAGCAGCATGAGTTCGAGTCCTTGGCTAGTGCAGTGTTGTTATTGATCAATACCGCTCGTTCTTGGTCACAACAAGATATATATATATATATATATATATATATATATATATATATATTATATATATATATATATATTATATATATATATATATATATACTATATATATATATATATATATATATATATATATGCAATAAGATCACAGTAAACAGGTGATTTCAAAATATGCAAAACAACCACTCTGAAAGAATAGAGAAATTCCAAGTGCTTTCTAAGATTAAAACAACATAAATATAGCATTAGAACTGGACAAGATTCAAATGCTCTATTTATTCATGTAAAAGATTTTAACCATCCAATTGATTTTCAAAAAGTTGAGAAAGTAGTATCAAGCAAGTCCATGGTCGAGAGGAATATAATTGAATCTTGTTTCATAAAAAGCAGTTTTGACAATAATATGAATATTTCCTTTGGTTTATATAAATTAGATCCATTTATAATTAATAGAATTTGGGAAGAATTTAATAATACACTGGACAAATAATAATTTTTAAATTTTCTTGGGTAGAATAGCTTGGGGGTGAGTTGTGCAAGGGACCTATCCAAGTTGGGTCGCCGCGCGTCACGTGTTTAACCGTTGTGGGATCTGATAGCGAGGTGCTGGCCGGACCCCTTATATAGCTTCCTTGGATGCTTTACTTTCATAGTTCCTTGATAATGTGAGTAGTCACGAAAGCGCTTGGAATTTCTCTATTCTTTCAGAGTGGTTGTTTTGCATATGTATATATATGTATATATATATATATATATATATATATATATATATATATATATATATATATATATATATATATATATATATATACAACTCTGCACTAGCCAAGGACTCGAACCCATGCTCCTTTGGCCTGCCTCATGATGGGCAAAAACACATGACGCCCTAATCCCCTGGACCATACGATCCTTAAGAGTAGCGTGTCCAGCGGAACTGGATGTCGTATGAGTCTAGACAAATTTCATTCTAGTCCCTGTTTGGTGTATTAGTACAACGAGCAGTATTTTGTATTACTGTGACCACGAACGAGTGGTATTGATCAATAACAACACTGACAGAGAACAAAGTCATCACTGGGACCCTAGGTGGCTCAAAGAATAGTTTAATCTGATTAATGTAATAGACTTTGACCTGCATTGGGTTCATCATGAAGTGCTACAACGAAGTTCAAATTGGAATTCTTTTTTGGTTACCTGTATCAGTCCCATAAACCTTGCTTTCAAGGTGTGACCAAGCACAGGTTCCCAAACTAACACATTGTCCCCTGTATTAAAGGAGCAAAATCTGGAAGCTTTGTCATTCCTCTAATTCATGATGTTTTGAGCGCTGAGCAGATTTCAGTGGCCTTAGGCAGCTCATGCTGATGATGCTTCCTGATGCTGTTCGCACTGCGAACAGAATCAGAGGAAGCGATTCATCACAGTCTGCAGGAAAATGCACTTGGTCTTTGGTAATGTGCCCAGAGTCGGTAATTAGGTCAGCAAATGGCTCTCCATTAGCGGGTACTGGACGAAGTGGTGCGGGGTTAAAACAGTCCCAGGACTTACCCACTTTCTGACACAACAGGAACGGATGTAACTTTACGCATCTAATCTTATACCTGACCCATAAAAATGTTTTAAGATCCTATAAATAGCTTTATTGACACCCAAATATCCTTCTAAGAACGAATTGAGAGCTATTTTCAGGACCTGAGACGTGAAGATAAGTCTGCCAAGGACGATTGACGAGCGTACCACATTGCTTCACATTTTTCACGGACTTCCTTGTGATTGGTTGGTTGAACCAAGGTTCTGGTATAACGATGGGGCTCCTGCTCAATAATTAAATTCTTAGCACCTGGTTCTCAGGTCGGGAGGCAGCCTATGTGCTGCCTCCTAGTATGCCACACCAAGAAAATATTTTCATTACTAATGTGGGAGTGCAATATTTTCTCTCATTTTGTATGACAGTACTCGTAATAAGTCATGAGTCTGTTAGTGTTATTTGAGAGTAGAAACTATTCAGTTGTACCTCAGTATGGTGTGCTTTCATTTGGATTTTGAGGGAAAAGAAATCTTTTATTTTTTTGTGTTGGATGTTATTGTTTCCTGCTCCAGTAATAAAGTGCCACAATCACTGATGTTTGACTGAAATTGGATATCTTGCATCTCGGGTAGTAGTCTACCTTGAGCTTGAGAAATAATGAATGTTTTCCATAAACATAACACAGAATGACTTTATTTAAATAAAAAATTCTTAAATATTCCCGGGATCAACATCCCCGCGGCCAAGTCCACAACCAGGCCTCTCACTGCTACTGCTACCAAAACAGCCAGTACACCAGACTCCTCTCATCTCTCATCTGTTTCTCATTTTTCTTTTCACTGTTACTTTATATACTGCACTTTATATGGATGGACGTCCCATGTGTATGACCACCTCCAATTTGGATGGTAAGAGTTTAACATATATCTAACTTTAATTTTTTATCATTTTCTACTTTTTATTTTATCAGTGCCTTTCTTATTTTCTCTGGTGTAACCTTCAGACAGAGACAATAGAAGGAGGACAATAAATTTAAGTGTTGCCACAGCTATAATGTGTGAAACTGTTGTAGTTCTTGAAAAGGGAGAGGGAGAGAGAGAGAGAGAGAGAGAGAGAGAGAGAGAGAGAGAGAGAGAGAGAGAGAGAGTGTGTGTGTGGGTAAACAAATGCTCAGCCACGCACAACATCGTGACAATATTTGCCGACGTAAGCAATCTTAGCTAACAGTGTTTTGCTAACTCCTGTGATGGAAACTGTTGGTCGAAACAAGGCTTTGTCTTGTCCACACACCGTGTGTGTCATCTACCCTCCCAGTTGTGTCTGCATCACGCCATTGTGGTTACGTCCTCTCACATTCATTGCTCAGATGGAATACAGAGTCGATTCAAGTATTCTCAGTACTGCAGCCCTAAACCTCAAGAGTAACTTGATTATTACTCATTTTGCTAAGAATTCCGCTGACTTCGGCATCAACTACGACAGAACACAATAGTGCTCTCATTGCCTGGTAAAATTTCCTTTTATTTTTTTTGTTCATGTAAACGTTACTTGAGACATTCACATGTTATTTAAACGTATATTTTTTTCCAGACACAGCTAGCAAAAGAAAAAAATATATATTCGTGTTTTCTCGTGTTTTCACGGTCGCTCTTACGTGCTAGAACTTTAATTTGTGCCATCAATCCTATACGATACATCCCTCTAGCGCCTGGAACCAATCTTGGGCGGAAAACATTATATACTGAGTCAAAAAAGGAGAATTAGTGTGCACTACCTAGCAGAGATTACTGCCAGAGGGGAATCATAGGCCTGTGTTCTGTGTGCAAAATAATTATAATAGAACTTTTCTTTGTCAGAGGAAAGAAAGTCTCCCTGATAACATAGTGTATACATAGTGTATAGTGTATACTACAGTGGCTCCCTAGTATATAGATGATAAAGGCTAAAGTGTCATTTGAAAACAGGTGAATTTGTAAATGAAGTGATAAGCCTATAGAGGCAGGTGCCAGAATTCGCCAGAATCTTACCACAGTGGTCAGCTGTTTTAATAATCTTCCTGGCCTGCTAGTGTACTCGCATATAATCTAGTGATACCAGTGAATAGCAGAATACAGTGTTGTAGTAGCAACTAACCAGTATTATAATGGTACTTAGTGGAGTGGAGTGACTTTCATTAGTTTCTTTTTTCTTGAAATACCAGACGTATACTGTGATTTTCATATAATCTATAGTTACCAGCGGTCGCAATATACACAACGAGAAGCAATTATTACTACAGAAAAAGCGTCCTTCCTCCAAAATTTCCACCAGTCAACTATAGTGATAATATAGCATTTATTGTGGTGGAGACGAAAAAAAACTAGAAAAGCTAGATACAGCGATTGATAAACAAGGGTTGAGACTCGACCGTTCGTCATTGTAGGAGCTGCCAGAAATCACCGGTTCTTCAACACGCAAGTTATACTTTTGTATCAATCAAATCACATATTACTCGGGTAGATAATTTCAAGTAGATCCTTCATGTGTTAGCCCAAATCACCGACCAGTATGTTTTAAATAAGCGACCCACTGATCAGATCAGCCTGGTTCCGAACCCTTGACTGGTCCGAACCCTTGACTGGTCCGAACCCTTGACTGGTTTCAAACGGATTCGTTAGACAATAAAGCAGACTGTAAACAGATGGGGTTATAGGCGCCCTTATCAAACACAAACAATAAATATAAATCAGGAACGTACACGGTAAGCTGTCCAATATACAAGTACAGTTAGAAATAGAAATACAAATAGCTAGAGCTTCATTTAAGGAGGTTATTAATAGAGTATTCAAGAGGTTGCTAGTAGAATTACAGTAAATCAACCATTCAAATCATTATGAAGCTCTGTGTAGTCTGCAATCAATCGAGCAAACGGGCTTCCACATGGATAAATTGTCATTTTTGTTGAAATTGGTGTCACGCCCCTTGTGCAGATATCCAAGAACTAGCTACAAGCAGTATTAAAACTGGGAAGTGTTTTTGGGTATGTCCAAATGAGATAAATCTGTGGACTAAAATCACAAGGGTATTAAAAGAGGATAACATCAAAGCTGCTTTCATAGAAAACCTTGAAGCTTTCTACAACAGATGGGAACATAAAAAGTCTGGGCTGAATGATACTGCCCTTGATACTGGCCATGTAGTCAGAAACTGTAAGGCTGGAGGTGATGTCCTGGTAGTCAGTAAATGTGGGGCTGATAGTGTTGTCCTGGGAGACAGTAATGGTGAAGCTGGAGGTGCTGTCCTGGGAGACAGTAATGGTGAAGCTGGAGGTGCTGTCCTGGGAGACAGTAATGGTGAAGCTGGAGGTGCTGTCCTGGGAGACAGTAATGGTGAAGCTGGAGGTGCTGTCCTGGGAGACAGTAATGGTGAAGCTGGAGATTTTGTCCAGGTAGTCGGGAATTATACGCAGGAAGGAATACATATAAATGACCTCATAGGGGACAGGAGCCATAGTGGGGAAACAAGTGTAGTCAAAGATAAGATAAAACCAATATTGCAAACTAGAAATACCACAGGAAATAGCAAACAAGAGGACTTCACTAGCAATAGTGAGGATATATTACCAAAAACAACTGGTGGGAGCCCCATTGTTGGTGCTAGGGAGGATAGGAATAAGACAGAGAAACATGCACCAACAGGGAATACAATCACAGAAACCCAAGGCAAACGGAAACCAAGCCTGTGCACATACTATGCACTTGGTATCTGCAGACATGGGAAATCTGGAAAAACAGACGGGACGTGCAACTATGACCACCCTAGAAAATGCCATGCCCATATGACAACAGGAAAATGCAAACTCCCTTCCTGTAAGCTTTTTCACCCTGAAATGTGTACCTCTTCAGTACAGGAAAGACTGTGCTATAACTTAAATTGCCAGGCACGCCATCTAAAGGGGACAAAAAGATACAAAACATCCAGGCCATGGGAAAACCTGGGTAGCCACAGTCACTCAAGAGGGAGAGGTTTTTTAGTGCCAGGAAGAAAAAAAAACTGGCAGGAAATGGCAGAAATCGTACACCAAATCCAGTCATTCCTGGAGTGGAACCACAGTCGATGGCCTCCACTCCAAACCAACAGATACAGATATTAATGCCGGAAAAAAAATCCCCCCATCCGTACCAACAATACCACCAGTCCGATGACATTCTTCTTTGCAAATATACAGGGTCTAAAGCCAGCAACAAACAACAAAATACCTTTCATCCGTGGACTGCTTGCAGAGGCAAAGGCAATGTTTGCAGCTTTCACTGAGACCCACATAAAGGATCACTTGGACAACGAAATATGGATCCTAGGTTACAACCTATACAGATGTGACAGAGTGAACAGGCAAAAGGGGGGGGGGGGTTGGCCTGTACATTGCAGAGTCACTTGTTTGCACAGAACTGCTAAATGCCTCAAATGATGTAGTGGAAGTTTTAGCAGTAAAGGTCGAGAACCAAAACCTAGTCATTGTGGTAGTCTACAAGCCTCCGGATGCAACATCCCAGCAATTCCAGGAACAGCTGTTAAAAATTGACCATTGTCTGGAAAATCTTCCAGTTCCTGCACCCAACATCTTGCTCCTGGGGGATTTCAACTTAAGGCACCTAAAATGGAGGAATATAGCAAATAATATTATTGCAGTAATAACACCAGGAGGCAGCTCTGATGAAAACTCACACTCAAACGAGCTTTTAAATCTCTGCACAAAATTCAATTTAAACCAGCAAATAATAGAGCCTACTAGACTGGAGAATACACTAGACCTCATCTTCACTAACAATGATGATCTGATAAGAAATGTCACCATATCAAAAACAATATACTCAGATCACAACATAATTGAGGTTCAGTCATGTATGCGCGGAGCCCCAGACCGACATAATGAGACTAGTCACGAAGGAGCATTCACCAAATTCAACTTCAATAACAAAAACATAAAGTGGGACCAAGTAAACCAAGTCCTAACCGATATAAGCTGAGAAGATATCCTAAGCAACACAGACCCCAACTTATGCCTAGAACAGATTAACTTGGTGGCACTCGATGTATGCACAAGGCTTATTCCTCTAAGAAAAAGGAGGAGTAGATGTAAAATAGAAAGAGACAGGCGCTCCCTTTACAGGCGACGGAAAAGAATAACAGAGCGGCTAAAAGAGGTCAATATATCTGAAATGCGTAGGGAGACACTGGTCAGAGAAATAGCAAGCATCGAATTTAAGCTAAAGGAATCTTATAGGAGTCAGGAATCGCGGGAAGAACTAAAAGCCATAAATGAAATCGAAAGAAACCCAAAGTATTTCTTCTCCTATGCCAAATCAAAGTCGAGAACAACATCCAGTATTGGGCCCCTACTTAAACAAGATGGGTCCTACACAGATGACAGCAAGGAAATGAGTGAGCTACTCAAATCCCAATATGACTCAGTTTTTAGCAAGCCGCTAACCAGACTGAGAGTCGAAGATCAAAATGAATTTTTTATGAGAGAGCCACAGAATTTGGTTTCACACAAGCCTATCCGATGTTATCCTGACGCCAAATGACTTCGAACAGGCGATAAATGACATGCCCAGGCACTCTGCCCCAGGGCCAGACTCATGGAACTCCGTGTTCATCAAGAACTGCAAGAAGCCCCTATCACGAGCCTTTTCCATCCTATGGAGAGGGAGCATGGACACGGGGGTCGTCCCACAGTTACTAAAAACAACAGGCATAGCCCCACTCCACAAAGGGGGCAGTAAAGCAACAGCAAAGAACTACAGACCGATAGCACTAACATCCCATATCATAAAAATCTTTGAAAGGGTCCTAAGAAGCAAGATCACCACCCATCTAGAAACCCATCAGTTACACAACCCAGGGCAACATGGGTTTAGAACAGTTCGCTCCTGTCTGTCTCAACTATTGGATCACTACCACAAGGCCCTAGATGCACTAGAAGACAAAAAGAATGCAGATGTAATATATACAGACTTTGCAAAAGCCTTCGACAAGTGACCATGGCGTAATAGCGCACAAAATGCGTGCTAAAGGAATAACGGGAAAAGTCGGTCGATGGATGTATAATTTCCTCACTAACAGAACACAGAGAGTAGTAGTCAACAGAGTAAAGTCCGAGGCAGCTACGGTGAAAAGCTCTGTTCCACAAGGCACAGTACTTGCTCCCATCTTGTTCCTCATCCTCATATCTGACATAGACAAGGATGTCAGCCACAGCACCGTGTCTTCCTTTGCAGATGACACCCGAATCTGCATGACAGTGTCTTCCATTGCAGACACTGCAAGGCTCCAGACGGACATCAACCAAATCTTTCAGTGGGCTGCAGAAAACAATATGACGTTTAACGATGAGAAATTTCAATTACTCAGATATGGCAAACACGAGGAAATTAAATCTTCATCAGAGTACAAAACAAATTCTGGCCACAAAATAGAGCGAAACACCAACGTCAAAGACCTGGGAGTGATCATGTCGGAGGATCTCACCTTCAAGGACCATAACATTGTATCAATCGCATCTGCTAGAAAAATGACAGGATGGATAATGAGAACCTTCAAAACTAGGGAGGCCAAGCCCATGATGACACTCTTCAGGTCACTTGTTCTATCTAGGCTGGAATATTGCTGCACACTAACAGCACCTTTCAAGGCAGGTGAAATTGCTGACCTAGAAAATGTACAGAGAACCTTCATGGCGCGCATAACGGAGATAAAACACCTCAATTACTGGGAGCGCTTGAGGTTTCTAAACCTGTATTCCCTGGAACGCAGGCGGGAGAGATACATGATTATATACACCTGGAAAATCCTAGAGGGACTAGTACCGAACTTGCACACGAAAATCACTCACTACGAAAGCAAAAGACTTGGCAGACGATGCAACATCCCCCAATGAAAAGCAGGGGTGTCACTAGCACGTTAAGAGACCATACAATAAGTGTCAGGGGCCCGAGACTGTTCAACTGCCTCCCAGCATACATAAGGGGGATTACCAACAGACTCCTGGCAGTCTTCAAGCTGGCACTGGACAAGCACCTAAAGTCGGTTCCTGACCAGCCGGGCTGTGGCTCGTACGTTGGTTTGCTTGCAGCCAGCAGCAACAGCCTGGTTGATCAGGCTCTGATCCACCAGGAGGCCTGGTCACAGACCGGGCCGCGGGGGCGTTGACCCCCGAAACTCTCTCCAGGTAAACTCCAGTGTCAACATTAAGGCCCACTCATAATAGACAAAAAATTATTTATTTATTTTAATTTTCATTACAAGGTAACACTATTTATTAACTTCTTTAAAATGAATACTAGAAATATATTTTCTAAGATTAGTTGAAGATTAGAATAATTTAAGAATCAGCAAATGTTACATCTTTCAGAAATCTAACCTGAACTTGCTGTATTCAGTTATATGAAGCGAGACACTGCGAACACAGCCGTGATATTGAACCTATGTAAATATATTTCATAAAAGATAATTACCAGCAAAATCACATACCAATACATTCATACACTAACTCTTCTGGGGCTAACAACCATTGTAGAATGAATATCGAGGCAAGAATAACACGTGCGGGATTGGAGAACCCAAATTTCAGAACAGGAAATTGAGCAGGGATTAGATAATTCCTGAATGCAAAACTCTGGAAAAAGGAACTTGAAGGAAACTCGGCTAATAAGATGGTGGAATAAATAGCCAGAGAATTTCAAGAAGTGTAAGAGAAATTCATATTAAGAGGAAGAGAATATTGTGAAAACGAAGATTCACCATAATTTAACTAGAGATGCAGGAAAAAAAATCCAGAAGCACAAATGCACATGCAAACTATTAAAAAGAAAGAACAAAAGAAAATTAAGTAGTGAGTTAAGGTGTTAAATTTTGAGAATGATAAAGGAACATAAGTCAAATTTGAACCAAAACTTCAGTATAGCTACATCACAACTAAGGTGACGGTAAAAAAACAAAATGGATATTCAGCGTTAAGAAGGACGGTGAAATTATGAGAAGAACAAAGTCTATGAGAAGCTGAACAAACGATTTAAAGATGTGCTTTCATTTCAGTCATATGGAACACCAGAGAGTTAAACTGAAAATGCGCAATAACAGTTTTTGGACACCATACATATACATAACAGGGAAAGAGGTGATAAAACTTGATACATCAAAGGTAATAAACCAAGCAAAATGTCACTTTGGTTTCTGCTACAGGAAGGAGAAGTATTGTCTGAAACGTTCGAAAAAATAATAAATCATCAATGAATATTGAGTAACTAGGAAAACTCTTGAAGACATAATGTGGACAAAATTTAAAAAGGAGATATACAATGTACCTGATATGAACTTAAAATAAGATGTGAGGGAAAAGTCATTATAAAGGTGGTTATGGTTGCTCAGACCACTTGGAACAGTTAGAGTTACCGCCCGTATTGTCATCTAGCGAACCCAGGCTAAACTTGGGTTTCCTCGGGTCTGATTTGCTTTAATTTCTACTCCTGGTAGTATTAACCTTACCTGGTGTGGGTCGAAGTTTGGAGAATCACTTCACTTCTTCTGATCAGAGAAGGTGATCTACAGGAGTATTTATGTTACTGGCTCACGAAATCGTAATGACACGATTGCAAACGGGCGGGGATAGAACCCGCGATCAGAGAGTCTCAAAACTCAGTGGCTAACGCGACGGTCTGGAGTTTTGAGACTCTCTGATCGCGGGTTCTATCCCCGCCCGTGGTATGGTTAGTATTTCTGTTCATTGTTACTGATTTACCTGGTTACTAATAATAACACTGAAGCTGAGTACCATCCTTTGTCTTTCTTCAATGTTATACTTATTAACCCTTATATAACTTATATTGTTTTTTTTTATTGTCAGCTCTGCTGTTGGCCTGGTCAACCTGGTAGACGATAGTAGTCACTTGAGCAACATCCCTGTCAACGGGACATATTGGGACACAACGGCTCTTCATCTCTTTGATATCTGAAGTGTGGTACTGCGACCAAGTACAGGGTGTCTACAAAAACAGTCCCAGATTTCAAACAGATGTAACATTTAACCTTATTGTAATAATCTTTAACAGTTAGTAGCTTCAGATGCAAGATTTCATTCAGTGTCAAGTGGTACAGGGTAGCATTAAAGGCACTCAACGTGTGCCTCTTTGGTTGCTCGGCAAACATCGGTGCGATAGTCCAGTTCCGTCCAGACGCTCCGCAGCATATCTGGTGATATCATGCGAACTGCTTCAGTGATCGAAATTTTCAGCTCCACCAGGGTTGCAGGTAGTGGTGGTACGTAAACTGTGCTCTTCACGTACCCCTAAAGAAAGAAGCCACAAACAGTTATGTCCGGTGACCTCTGCAAGTGGCCAGCGAGGTCACCCAACCAAACTGCTTGTAATTCTCAACCAGGGGTAAATTTACCCCTTGGAGGTAAAAAAAAATTACATGGCAAGGTGTAAATATTTGATGTACCTGATATCTGAACAATAATTCAATTAAATTTAATTTTGTAAACTATGTGTGTGAGAGAGAGAGAGAGAGAGAGAGAGAGAGAGAGAGAGAGAGAGAGAGAGAGAGAGAGAGAGAGAGAGAGAGAGAGAGAGAGAGAGAGAGAGAGAGAAAGAGAGAGAGAGGGAGAGAGATCTGTTGTTAAACCTCTCCACTAAGTGGCACCAGTCACTGGATGTATCCAAAGTCAGCTGTGATAGCACAGGACATTGCTGGTGCTTTCGACCGGGTGTGGCACCAGAGCCTCTTAGCAAAACTTCAAGCACTGGGAATTGCAGGCTCTACGCTATGTCTCCTCAGTGATTACCTTCATGATAGATCTCTAAGGGTAGTTCTCAATAGAACAGAATCAGCAAGATATCCTACTTGGGCAAGTGTTCCACAAGGAAGCGTGCTGGGACCATTGCCATGGAATGTCTACTTCAATGACCTTCTTCATCTCATCCCAGAATCTCATGCATATGCAGACGATTGCACATTGACATTCACTTATCCAAGAGAAGAAATGCCAGCTGCTCTAAGCTACATCAACCACAAGCTAAGAGCTATATCAGCTTGGGGAAATAGATGGCAAGTAATATTTGCACCTGAGAAAACGTAAATGATGATGATCTCTAGGCACCATGATGGTAATGCTGGTGCAGTAGTAAGAATGAATGGGAGGGTGTTGGCACCTGGGAAAGAAGTTGACATCCTTGGGGTGAAATTTGACTCCAAACTGACCATGAAGAACCATGTTGTAAATCTTGCAAACAAGGCAGCCAGGAAGCTTACAGCACTTCGCCGTATCTCGCATCTGCTTGACAGTAGGGGTTGCAAGATTCTGTACGAGGCACAACTACGCTCACACCTTGAGTATGCTCCACTTTCTTGGTTTGCCTGCCCCCCTCCCTCTCAGCTGCGACTGCTTGACAGAGTAGAGAACAGTGCAAGACGTCTCATCTCTCGCCTGGACCAGTCCTGGATAGATCTGTCATTTCGGCAGAGCCTTCAACACAGGAGGGATGTGGGTGGCCTTACTGTTAGGTACAAGGCCAATATTGTCAAAGTACCACACTTGGATCCACTTCGAGGACAGCGTGATACAAGTTTTTATGCCACAATACGGGCAGAAAGCAGCAACTTCACTCTGGTTGTACCCTTCTCCAGAACATCACTTCATCTGAGATCATTTATCCCCAGGATGACTCGAGTCTGGAACATATTCGTACAGCATAATGATGTCAATGAGATAAAGTCAGTTGATCAAATGAAAATGCTGGCCCACAGATGGCTTTAACTTCATCTTGTTCCCTACTTGTACGTCTCATAACAATAAAAATGCTTTCAAATGAGCTGATACGGGTAACAGCTCTTAGCTTGCCAATCAAGTTAGGAATCTTTAACCTGTAAATAGCTTGTCAATAAAGCTAGGGATCCTTAACCTTGTCAAACCTGTGTAAGAGAGAGAGAGAGAGAGAGAGAGAGAGAGAGAGAGAGAGAGAGAGAGAGAGAGAGAGAGAGAGAGAGAGAGAGAGAGAGAGAGAGAGAGAGAGAGAGAGAGAAAGAGCGAAAGAGAGAGAGAGAATGCTATGAATGTGTGTGTGTATGTGTGTGTGCGTGTGTTTGTATAAACAATAGTCACTTTTTCTGTTCCTCTATAATGACGATATTTTTTTTGTACGGAAGTGAGGGGGTCACTGGAGAAATACATCAAACCGAGGGGGATTAATGATGGAGGAAAAGTTGAGAATTCCTGCAGAAGAGTAACGTAGTTTCGTAGCAATATCAAAGATTTTCCTAATTTCCTCAAGAAATTCTGGCCTACACACTCTGTAAGCTCTCAAAAACATAGCGAGAAACACATTTATTTATACTCGTTTCATAGTTGGAGTAGTAGTTAATATAAGAACACACGTTCATGGTCTTCTTGTAAAATTAAACCCTGTGGTTCAGAACATCTAAAAATGCAAAATTAAAGTCCACTTCTTTCTCATGGGCACCTACCCGAATACACTATTCCTAGCCCCAACCAACCCAACAGAAGTCTCGCTCATCATCAACTCCCTTAAAAACAAGGCAGGAGACATAAATAACTTACAACCTTTTATGTACAAAAAAGCTTCTCAAGTACTGTCACCAGTTATTGCAACACTCTTTAACAAATCCATCAAATCCTCCACCTTCCTAGCAATTCTCAAAATAGCGAGGGTCACCCCGATCCACAAAGGAGGTGATCAAGTGGACTTAAATATCCATAGACCAATATCTAACTTACCTAAGCTCTCTAAAATCTTTGAAAAATTCATTCATAGACAGATCTATTCCTATCTTGTCTCTCACAACATACTGAACCCCTGTCAGTTTGAATTCAGGGCTAATAAAAGCACAAATGGTGCTAGTGTACACATGCTAGAACTAATATACACCGTTCTCGAGAAGAATGAAGTCCCGTTGGGAATCTTCACTGATTTACGTGAAGCTATTGATACAGTTGATCGTGATTTGCTGCACATTAAATTAACATACTATGGTAAAGAGGGCACACCCTCAACTACCTAAAGTCATGCCTTAGTAACAACAGCCAATATGTGTACACAAATGGAGCAAACTCTTCCACTCAGCCAATCACAGTCGGTGTCCCACAAGAAAGTTTTCTTGGCCCTCTCCTCTTTCTCATTTACATCAATGACCTACAGAATGCATCTCAACTACTCAAACCCATATTATTTGCAGGTGACACACCATACGTCTTCTCTCACCCAAACCCAGTCATACTGGCCAACACTGTCAATGCCGAATTGCAAAGAATATCTACCTGGATGACTAATAAGCTTACCCTTAATACTGACAAAACCTATTTCATTCATTTTGGAAACAGAGCTGCAAATGTTCCACTTAACATAGTGCTAAACGGATCACTCATCACAAGACTCATAGAGGGAAAATTCCTAGGAATCCAGCTTGACAGTAGCCTCAAATTCCAGACACATACACAACAAATTAACTAGAAAATCTCAGACAGTAGGCATACTATCAAAGATACGGTACTATGTTCCACAATCAGCTCTCCTTGCTCTGTATCATTGTTGTGATAGAAACACAGGCCTTATCTCTAGGCTTTATTGAATATAGAATCTTCATAGTACTTCTGCAACAAAATATAATGACTAGTACATCTAATAACGGCTTCTACAGGGATGGTGATGTCCTGCATATGTCAAGAGAAAAGTTATAACTACAGGCCACATATTTAAACTCACCATGTAATCTGCATCACTAATATAGGGATAGAAGAGAAGAGAATCACACACCATGTGTTGGCGCCCATGACACACACCAAACTGTTGTTGTTGTTAAGGGCCCCGAGAGGTGGTGCAGTATTATCCTGCTGCTGCTCCCCACAGGAGCAGTATCACTACAATCTCCCCCTTCTAAAATATCAGAGACAGTACTCTCCCAAACTGTTAGGTGGGCGACGTACACGTAACGACCTTCGTAGCCCTTGAGCCTCTTCACCAGGTTCAATATTTTCCAGCGGGGTTTGACTAACTGCTGGAGCAGAATCCTCTATTTCCGTAGGGGTAGTCTCAAGGGGCTTTCCAGGAGAAAACGAAGCATCTTTCACATCTATTGGTGTATCTTGAGATTCCACACTAATGGGGATTTCAACTGGGGCTAAATGTCTTGTAGATACTGTAGTCTCTTCACCATTTTGGTAGCGAATGTGGGCGTAATGTGGATTAGCTTGCAGGAGCTCTACCTCTTCCACTAAAGGATCCGTCTTGTTCATCCTACGGTGACTCTTCAGGAGAACGGGTCCAGGATGACATAACCAAGTGGGCACGGAGGCTCCCGTAGAGGAACGACGTGAATAGTTGAGGAGTCTTTCATGAGGGGTTGCATTAGTAGCTGTGCACAGCAATGATCTAATAGAGTGAAGAGCATCAGGTAGGACAGTTTGCCAGTGTTGAACAGGTAGATTGCGCGACTTCAATGTCATTGTAACTGCCTTCCATATAGTACCATTGAACCGCTCCACTTGACCATTGCCTTGAGGGATGTAGCTTGTTGTTCTGCTGCAGGCAATACCTTTGCTAGACAAAAACTCCTGAAGTTCGTTACTCATGAACGAGGATCCCCTGTCTGAATGGATATAAGCTGGCATACCAAAAATAGAGAACAACTGTGAAAGACAACTAATAACAGTTGAAGCAGTCATATTTGCACAGGGGAATACAAAGGGAAACCTTGAATATTCATCTACTATGTTAAGGAAATACCTATTCTGATTTGTGCTTGGTAGAGGTCCTTTGAAATCTATATTCAGTCTCTCGAAAGGCTGGGTGGATTTTATGAGATGAGTCTTCTCTGGCTGATGAAAGTTTGGCTTGCACTCTGCACATACTCTGCATGCTCTGATCACTTGTCGCACATCTTCCACTGAGTAGGGCATGTTCTTTGATTTGACAAAATGGTACAGGCGTGTAACTCCTGGGTGACACAAAGCCTTGTGGAGCGCTGAGAGTGATTGCAAATCATGACATGCTGCTCCACAGTGGGACCTAGAGAATGCATCAGGTGAGATGTTCTCTTGACCCGGTCGGTACAGAATATCAAAGTCATAACACGATAGTTCCATCCTCCAGCGTAATATCTTGTCATTCTTTATCCTACTTTTGTGCTTCTTGTCGAACATATACATCACGGACCGTTGGTCAGTCCTTATGGTGAAATGTCTACCAGTTAAATAATGCCTCCAGTGGCGAACTGCTTCTATGATGGCCTGGGCTTCCTTTTCTACAGCAGCGTAACATTTCTCTGATCCTTGAAAAGTTCTCGAAAAGAAGGCTACTGGTCGTCCTGCCTGAGATAAGACTGCAGCAATGGCAATGTCAGATGCATCCGTTTCCACTTCGAATGGTAGGGACTCATCAATGGCTTGAACTACTGAGTTTTCAATGTCCTGTTTGAGAGTATGGAAAGCGGCTTCTGCTTCCTTTGTCACAGGAAATGTGGTAGCACTCAATGGGCGGACTTTACTTGAATAGTTGCAGATCCATTGTGAGTAATAAGCAAAGAGACCAAGAGTTCTTCGGAGTGACTTTTTGTCTTGAGGCATTGGAAGTTCCCGTAGAGGTCGTAGTCGTTCAGGGTCTGGGAATATTGAACCTCCTTCCACTACATAACCAAGGATGCTAAGCCTTTTAGTTGAAAAAGTGCACTTTTCCTCATTGTAACTGATATTTTTCTTCTTGGCGGCTTCCAAAAACTTATCAAGGTTTGCATCATGTTCCTCCTGGGTCTTGCCACAAATGGTAACATTATCTAAATATGCGTAAGTTCCCATGAGTTGCTCTTCCTGAATGAGTGAATCCATAATTCGTTGGAAGCAGGCTACCCCATTGGTGACTCCAAAAGGGACTCTGGTAAACTGATACAGGTCATCACTAGCCTGAAATGCTGTGTATGGTTTATCTTCATTCCTTATAGGGACTTGATGATAGGCACTCTGTAGATCAATTGTGCTAAACACATAGTACTGAGCAATTTTGTTCACTGTATCATCAATTCGAGGTAGAGGGTACCCATCAAGAAGTGTAAATTTGTTGATTGTCTCAGAGTAATCGATAGCCAGTCTCCGTTTCCTATAATCATCTTTAACAACAACAACCTGTGCACGCCAAGGGGAATTACTCGGTTCTATAATACCCTCCTTCAGCAGCCTCTGAGTTTCTTTCTCAATGAACATCCGATCCTCATAAGAATAGCGGCGTGACTTAGCTGATATAGGATGGCAATCCGCGGTAAGATTTGCAAACAGCTTTGGTGGGTCTACCCTTAAAATGCTAAGTCCACAGACAACAAGAGGAGGCAGTTCACCTCCATATGTTAAGGTGACACTACCATGCAGCTTCTGAAAGTCCTGACCAAGGATAACATCAGAGCACAGTTGTGGCAGAATAGCTAAATGTACATCTTGATAATCCTTTCCATTAACTCTGAGATTTACCTTACAAAACCCTAAGGTCTGAATAGAGAGAGATGTTGATGCCATGGAAACGGTACCTGATCAGTGATGTACAGTCAAGGAGTGGCGTTTAACTAAGTCAAGATTGATGAAACTCTGAGCTGCCACTATCAATAAGACCATCTACTTTTGTTCCTTTGATGAATACTTTCACAACTGCCTTTGACAGTGAATTTGGAGTAGCCGCAGAAGTCACTGTTGCTAGTGTCGCATGATCACTGGAATGTGTGGAGGCACTAGCTCTTGTTGATGCATTAACACGACATACTTTAGCAAAGTGACCTTTCTTCTGGCATTTACGGCACATTGCTTCACGAGCAGGACACTTTGGACGTGGATGTCTTGAAAAACCACAAAAGAAACACACCGTACCTGCTGCTGCTGTCACTGAGGCAGGTTCCACAGTAACTTCATTGCAAGAGTCTTGGTCAGGAATTGCAGCACTTACCACTCGAGAAGGCTGAGTGGTACTGTATACTTCAGAATTCTTCTGGACTGAATCTAGAGCTCTTGCCTGGTCAAAGGCAGCGACTAAGTCGAGAGTTTTATTCTCCAATAAACGCTGCCTTATTATTGGTGATTGCAGGCCACTGATAAATGCATCCCTGATGGACTCTTCACAATACTGAGCAGCTGTCACTGCTTGGAAGTGACAGTCCTTACCTAAAATTTTCAGTGCTTGAAGGTATTCCTCTAAGGATTCATCAGTCTGCTGGCGGCGAGTTGCAAGGCGATAGCGTGCAAAGATTTCATTTGTAGGTTTAATATACTGAGACTTGAGGGTTTTGATAGCATCTTCGTAGGTATTACACTCAGAAATAGCCTCATATATCTTAGGTGACACAAAATTGATGAGCAGACTTAGTTTATCTAGATCTTCTTTAGGAAGTGCTCCCAAGAAGTTTTCGAAAGTCTTAAACCACTGCTTCCATTCCTGAGCAGCCGTTGATAAGCTGGGGTCACAGTCTAGCCTCTCAGGTTTCAGTAAACGTTCCATGTTATGGTGTAGTCTAGCGCAGGATCACCACCAGGTAGCCCAGGATTCTATGTTCAATAAATTGTTGTGATAGAAACACAGGCCTTATCTCTAGGCTTTATTGAACATAGAATCTTCATAATACTTCTGCAACAACAAAATATAATGACTAGTACATCTAATAACGGCTCCTACAGGGATGGTGATGTCTTGCATATGTCAAGAGAAAAGTTATAACTACAGGCCACATATTTAAACTCACCATGTAATCTGCATCACTAATATAGGGATAGAAGAGAAGAGAATCACACACCATATGTTGGCGCCCATGACACACACCACACCGTTGTTGTTGTTAAGGGCCCCGAGAGGTGGTGCAGTATTATCCTGCTGCTGCTCCCCACAGGAGCAGTATCACTACAATCATTCACTCATATACCCTTATCTCACATATGGAATTTGTGTATTGAGATCAACAACACCTAAGACCACTAATAACTCATCAAAAGGCTGCAGTCAGACTGATAACAAATTCCCTCTCCCGACAGCATAGTCCACCAATATTCGAAAGTATAAAACTGCTCACCGTAAAGAACATTCATACTTATTCATGTGCCTACTACATACATAGAACACTACACTCAAACATAAGCCCTCCACTCAACCTTCTCCTCACCAATCTTAAGAGGTCACACGGCCATAACACGAGACAAAGATCTCTTTTTCATGTACCCCGAGTCCATATCACACTGTAAAAATTCTATGCACATAAAGGGCCCCAAAAATTGGAATTCATTACCAGTATATACTGAAGTAACCCGGTCTGAACATCAATTTAAGACTTCTCAAAAACCACTTACTCACCCTAAACTAAATTCTCAATACTCAATATTTAACTTTACCTAAAAATCTCTCAATTACCTTAATCTTAAAACTTCTAAACTAGACTCCCAAAGTTCATAATTTGATTAATACTACATTCTAGTATAAATACCTACCCAGAACAATATTGCTGTTCACCCAATTGTAGCATTCACTTACTGTAAACTACTTTCAACAACTCACAATGTTATATTCCCATAATATAATTTCAATATTTATTTTTGACACTATTGTAATTTGAGTTGAATTACTGTCTACTATAAACAAAAACAGATGTACAACTTAAACAAACAATGGAGAGAGGAAAGGGGAAGAGGAAGAAGAAAAAGAAGAAGAAGAAAAAATGAGGATTCAGGTTAAGTCACGGGTGTTCTGAAGTTTGGAGCATTTTACAATGTAGTGGGAGAGGAAGGCATCTACAGAGACGAAGCCAGGGCTAAGGTTCATACAAGGAAAGTTGTGTATAAGAGAGGATTCAACTAAACGGCGACTGTTCGAGTTGGAAGTAGGGAAGACAGTTTTAGCAGAAGACCAGTCAATAGGATGGCTATGATCTCTGACGTGACAGAAAAGAGCATTGTTAGTGTCGGCAAGCCTAACACTATTTTTGTGCTCCCTAAGTCTGTCAGAAAGAGATCGACCAGTTTCTCCAAAGTATTGAAGAGGACAGGAGGAGCAAGAAATAGAGTAGACACCAGGAACATCTGTAGAGGGAGGAGAGGTATGAACGAGATTAGTGCGAAGAGTGTTAGTCTGGCGGAAGGTAAGCTTGATGTCTAAGGGACGGAGAGAATTGTTGAGATTAGAAAGACCGGAAATGTAGGGAAGGCAGAGGATAGAAGAGTTCCCATGAGTAGAGAGTTTGGGAGAGAAGAAATTGCGTTTAGCACGTGAGAGGGCAGAGTCTATGAAATGGGAAGGGTAGCCAAGACGGGAGAACGAATTATAAAGAGTGGAAATTTCTGCTGGAAGGAACTGAGGATCACAGATGCGGAGGGCACGGAGAAAGAGGGAGATAAGAACACTTTTCTTGACAGGGGAAGCATGATAGGAAAAGTAGTGAATGTACATGCCACTGTGCATAGGTTTACGGTAAACGGAGGAAGCTTCGTCTCTGTAGATGCCTTCCTCTCCCACTACATTGTAAAATGCTCCAAACTTCAGAACACCCGTGACTTAACCTGAATCCTCATTTTTTCTTCTTCTTCTTTTTCTTCTTCCTCTTCCCCTTTCCTCTCTCCTTTTCTCCTCTGGGTTGTCTTTCTCTCTCCTGTCTCGTGTTTCTGTTCCTTCTCTATTTTATTTCACCACTTCCCCTTTCACGCACCTCGGTGCGCTTGCTCTCCCTCTGTGGGTTTCTAGCTCTCTTGCAGTGCTCCCCTTCCTTTGTATTTGACTGGCTCGTCTTCCTTATTTCCCACTTCTACCACTACCACTACTACTACCTCTTCTTCTTCTACTACATCTACTGATGAAATTAGACACATGTGCGGCGTCTGGTTGTCTTTGTTGTGGACGTTTCGCCATCCAGTGGCTGGCTGGATGGCGAAACGTCTACGGTGGGGATGCCCGGGTGTTGTGCATGTGTCATTTCATCCTGTCGGTATTATATACAATTCTTGCACTACTACTACCACTACTTCTACCACTACTACTACCTCCTCCTCTTCCTGCCTATATATAGCCGTTCTGCTCCTCCTCTGTTAGTGTGACTTTGTCAATGGTCCAAGTCGGACCGAAACGTCGTCGTAAGCTTCTGTCTTTTATGTGCGGGTTATTTGTGTATCGTTCCAGTCACGGTATTGTGCCTTTTTGTTATTTATTCCCCTGAAGGTGAAGAGAGGGTCCGACCTCTCTCATCAGTG
The DNA here is from genome assembly GCF_038502225.1 of Cherax quadricarinatus. Lineage (NCBI taxonomy): Eukaryota > Metazoa > Arthropoda > Malacostraca > Decapoda > Parastacidae > Cherax > Cherax quadricarinatus. The sequence continues at coordinate 48,694,902 of NC_091292.1, read as the reverse complement.
ATGATAGAAAACGGATTTACAATGGTTAACTGTAATAAACACTCGTAGGTCGCGGAAAAAGTGTAAAATAAGGCGAATTTTTCGGGGAAAAAAATTATTTCCCGGGCAGCGGGGGTGCCGCGCGCTTTGGCCTATATCTCGAAAGTAACTTATTTACCTATTTAGGGGGAATGCATCCTTATTTATGAATGAATTGACTTGATTTTCACAACAAACATAGGAGAATGATTGATTTACACGAACATACGTACCTTTCTGAACTATCCCAAATATTTTTAGATTTATGTGGGAAACAAGACCGACATCTTCCAATATGACAAAAAAGTTATGAAACTTATTTTTTTTTAGCATGAAGATAAGGTTTATTTTAGAAAAGGTACGTATCTCATGATGGAATTAGAGGTGTTCTATCAGCAGCAAGTGTCAAAACCACTTTTCCAAGTACCGCTGAGAAGGACTCACCTGCCAAATGCAATTTTTCGTAAATTTTGCATATTTCATTTACTTTTTGGCCGATATGATTGAAACTTCAGCACAGGATGTTTTATATAAGCTTCTAATAGTACACCAAAAATGAACGTAATCGGTTGAAAAATAAAGAAGTCGATATGTTACACAGACTACTTAATAATAAAGAAACTGATCAGTTTCTTTATTATTAAGTAGTCTGTAAACCATTAAAGTAAGTCTGCCCTAATGCCTTTTTCATGACAGTGGCTCTCTTTGTACTGCAACTCATTATTGTAATTCCATAATCTCAATGCAATCTTGCAAGGAAATAAAATTTGTTTGTTTTGTTTGTTTGAGGGTACTGGCTGACCGCGATGAATGATACACTCCAGTTCCTGACTATACAAGAAGGGTTTTCTCTGTTACCTCTGGTAGAACTAAAGAAAACGTTGCTTTTAATACGGGAGACAATAAGAAATCACTTACATTGCCTAGAAAAGCCCAAAGTAGCGCGATTTTCGTGAAATATTTTTGACGTCATGAGGGGGTCCGCGTGTTTGCTAGAATATCTCGAAACTAAAATTTTGTCCTATTGCTTTATCCTGTACCATTATTAATGATTAGATTGAAATGATTTTCACAGACAACATAAAGCAAACTGTGTTTGAATTTATTTTAAACGGACATTTGGAATATCTCATATATTTTTTTATTTTGAGGGGATGAGGGGGATAAAAGGGTGATTTTTGGTGAGTGTCACAAACGTACCAAATGTACTTTTTTTCGGCATGAAGATAAGCCATCTACATTCATTCGAACATAATAAATTCGGGTTAGCCACTCTGACTTTTTTGGGCTATCCTAGGTACTTTACACATATGCTGCTAAGTATGATAATCTGTGTGACTGTATTTGTGTATACCTGAATAAACTTACTTACGAGTGGGGAGTATCCTCAGCGCCGCTAGAACAGCCAGACCGGAACAGGATGCTGCCATATGTCATAATTATATTTTTTTTCTCAGTTGTTTGTTGGCCGATCTTATTGAAACTTTGCCACATTCCATTACATATATGCTTCTAAACGTACACCAGAAAGAAAAAAAAATCGGACTAATTCTCATATCCGCGCTCGAAGCTCTCACCCATACCCCTTAACACATTTTTTTTATCCTTATTTAGGGGAATGGTGCTTTCTTTTGATTACAATAATAATTATTTTTGGGAGGAACCCCATATGGTATCGACAGGGTTTATGATTCTGTATTATTGATCTTTATAAGTTGTTTCCCATTGCTCAGGTAAGACTTAAACCAGTCTACTGAGCCTATGCCTAAATTATGATTAATTTTACTGAATGCCTCTTGCAGTTATGATGGCTCACGAAATCGTAATAACACAATTGCAATAATGTTATTACGATTTCGTTAGTCATAATTACTATCGGAGATTCATCTGTAAAATCTTGGATTTGTGGTCACAGTGGTGGCCCATGCTAACCTTCCTATTGTGTATAAATATACCTAGTTGGATGAATCTTGTAGCCAGCAGATCCAGTGGCTTACACACTGGCCTGGAGTTTTACAATTCACTTGCCTTGAGACAATTTGTCAGGAGACAAATAGTCAAAATCAACAAAACAGAATCAGAACCCCTGCCGATAACATGTGGAGTTCCCCAAGGTAGTATTCTGGGTCCCTTATTATTCTTATGTTATGTCAATGATATGCCTATCAGTGTCAAGTGCAAACTCCTACTGTATGCAGATGACAGTGCTCTGTTAGTGTCAGGTAAAGACCCACAAGATATTGCTAATGTTTTAACACTGGAACTGGAGTCCTGCAGCAAATGGTTAGTAGACAACAAACTATCATTACACCTAGGGAAAACTGAAGCCATTCTCTTTGGCACGAAACATAAACTGAGAAGGGTAAATAATTTTAATGTTCAATGTAATGGGGAGCCCATCACTTTGGTTTCATCAGTAAAATATTTGGGAATCCCCTTTGAACCATGCATGTCAGGAGAATTGATAGGGAACAGTGTAGTAAAGAAAGCGAATGCCAGACTGAAGTTCCTGTATAGACAAGCACAGTGTCTACCTACTGAGGCTCGCAGGACCCTATGTCTAGCCCTTATACAATGCCATATGGATTACGCATGCTCTTCTTGGTACTCTGCCTTGACAAAAACACTGAAAGATAGACTGCAAATCACCCAGAACAAAATCGTAAGATTCATCCTGGGGCTGGGACCAAGAGAACATGTAGGCCAGGATGAATTACAGCAGTTGGATATGCTGAATGTTGAAGACAGAGTAAAACAACTGAAGATAAATCATGTTTATAAAATTGCTCACAAACAGTGTCCAGAATATCTTGCTGTCAATTTTGTCAAGGTTGGGAACCAAAGTAATCATAGTACTAGGGGGAGAGAGCACAACTTTGTAGTACCCACAGTCAGTGGCCAGGCTTCAAACACCTTTTATTGTACAGCAATAAAGAAATGGAACAGACTGCCCGCACATGTCAAAGCCAGTCATAGCATGAACCAGTTCAAGAAGAGTGCCAAAAGGTGTCTGATGAATGTAGCTACAGAAAGGGAGGGGAATGATTTTCTATTTTCTAGCTAACATACGTGTAAATTTTACCATATTCCTAGTAATGACCCTCGTATTGTAGATAGTCTTAATGACCTTGGTGTAGTAGATAGTCTTTTTAGTATGATAATAAGATGTTATCTCCATTGTAGAATAATAAGAAAATATTATAACCTTCATATTATAATAATAAGGTAAAAGGACCCCAATGGAAATAAGTCACTCTGTCTGACTCTTTTGGGTTATCCTAGGTTCTCTACACATATGCTGCTATGTATGATAATTCTATGTAACTGTATTTGTGTATACCTAAATAAACTTACTTGCTTACTTACTTACTTAGAGCCCCACCCGTACCGTGGTTTGCCTTGTGCAGGTCTTCGGTCACCAGACCAACGAGATCCCCTAACGACATTTGAGAGAATTCGCTGCCTGACTGCGGTGGAGTGCTGTTGTGCACTGCAAACCTCTGCTGCTTTCAGGTGAGCTCTCATAGCAACAACATGGCACTGAGTGTACGGTTTAGAGTGAATACTGTCGGTATTGAGCTGGTCCGTGGGGCGATTTCCCCCTCTACGGCACAAGTGTTGCTACCGACGATCATCAGAGAGACGTACGGAATACAGGACGAAGAGGTACATGGTGTAGCCCTGAATGGGGCCTTCAGGATCTTCATTAAGTTGAATTCGACGGCTGTGTATGAGTCGTTGGTGACAAAATTCCAGCATGTAAGTCTAGATGCAACCCCGGCTGTAAGAGTGCGTCTTATAGACGTCTCTCGAAATTATACGTGGGTGAAGTTGCGCAACGTCCCCTTCAAGGCTGACGAGGCTGACATAAGGAACGTGTATGAGGTGTATGGTACCATGTATCTGGCAACCCAAGGCAAGTGGGCGGCAGGTGCATACATTACACTCATGCATCCAATCCCATCTTAAGTTGTGATAAAGGAGTTCTGGACGCAGATTCTTGTGTCTTATGCTGGGCAACGATGTATGTGCAGGCTGTGTGGGGAGTACGATCACATGGCGGCGACGTGTGTGCAACAGGTGTGGATGCCGTCGTGGAGAGTCCGACTGGCAAACGAGGGAGTGGCTGTCTGTGGAGTAATAAAGTTGAAGATACCATTGTGGTGAATGATGGGTGTGCCATGAGTTGTGTTGAGCCAGAAATGGCCACTTTGCCGGTGACGGGGGAGGAAGTGCTTGTGCAGCAGGAGGTGATGGCACTGGAGGAAGAGCTGGACAAGGTTTTGAAAACTAACTCCATCTGGGGAGGATGACGTCCCTGTCTGGGAGACCGTCACTGAGTTGCAAGGAGAGAGTGTCGGGATGTGCATAGGAAGGAAGGAGGAGATCAGCAGGCACAGAGAGGAGTCACTGTGCTCTGTGCAACATGAAACAGTGGAGGTTGAAGTTCATTGTGAGGAATCCTCGGAAGACAGCATGGCGGTTGAAGATGTCACGAGGAAGAGAGCGGCGGCGTCAGACTCAGATGACGTCCTGACGCTGGTGCAGAGGTCTGGGAGGAAGGATGAATATTCTTGAGGTAGCCAGGATAAGAGGCATCGAAAGAAGGGGGGGCGGGGTGGATGGTGCGAAATCATGTGTTGACCCTGGGGCAGGAGGCCCTGGGAAGGATGAGAGGAGGAAGAGTTGGACATTTTAAGAAGGCCTTAGGTGTATGACTGTGAATGTGAATGGACTGTGTAATAGAGTGAAGAGGGAATGTTTTCGTATGCTCCTGTGTAAATATAGAGTGGACGTCTTATTTCTACAGGAGCATAATTTCAGGGAGGGAAGAGTGCTAGAAGTGGTAGGGTTTAAGGTTTTGACTCTGCTATCTGCACGTTTGAAAGGTGGTGTGGGTTTATTGATAAAGGAGGTGAGCCCGTTTGTGTTGATATGAAGTGAGGGGAGAGGGGGGAGGGTGTTGCGTGTGGATGGGTGGTGGATGGAGCAGAGGGTAACCTTTATAAGTGTGTATGCGCCAGCAGAAAACGATATGAAAGTATAGAGGGATTTTGTATGTGATCTAGTTTTCGCCTTACATGTTTTACCTGCAGTGGCCATCGTTGGTGGGGACTGGAATTGTGTAATTAGGAGGGCTGATGTGGAACCACAAGGGGTGAGGCACATGTTGGCAGCCTTACGAAATCTCTTGGTGGATGTTCAGTTGAGGGATGTGGGAAGTGGGGGGCGTGGGAGGTAGAGCATACTTTCGTGAGGAGAGGTTACGTGGCTAGGTTAGATAGGTTGTACATATCTCATGGGGTTTTGTCAAAGTTTGTCCGTACAATAGAAGTAGCTTTTTCAGATCATCAGGTGGTAGTGGCAGAGGTGGAGTGGGAGTCATTAGCTAGTATCTCTAGGGGATACTGGAAGTTAAATACGAGTGTGTTAGAAGGTGAGGAGGGGTTGGAGGGTTTTACAGCACTGTGGGAGGGGTTAAGTGAGGAGGTAAAAGGGGTGGAGGATGTGGTGACATGGTGGGATGGTGTGGCTAAGGAATGGATTCAGCATTATTACGTGCAGGAAGGGAAACGGATAAATTCTTTAAAATATGGGCTCATTAACTATTTGGAGGCAGGTTAAGGGGTTGTTATGTAAGGGGGGTGGTGGAGGGTACTTATCCTATGGACGACATTATGGTAATTAAGGGGAGGTTGCGCAAAATCCAGGACGAGAGGTTCCAAGCGGTGAGAGTGATGGCGGGGGTGGAGAAGGTGTTATGGGAAGATAGACCGTCGTTGTGTGTATTGCGTAGGCAAAAACAACGACAGCAGGCAACAGCTATTCCAGGGTTGGAGGTTCATGAGTCAGTGGGTGGGTATAGGGTGGGTCAGGTTATAAATACTACAGATGGGATGGGAGTGTTTGCGGATAAGTGGTATTAACAGTATTGGCACAGGAAGGGGTAGGAGTTGGGGATTTAAAACAGGTGTGTGGGAGTGTGATATGTCGGTTGGGAAACAGTGATAGGGAGGCACTGAGGAGGAAATATGGAGAGCTTTAAGTGAAATGCGAAAGGGCAAAGCGCCGGGAATCAATGGAATACTGGCAGAGTTTTATCAACAGCATTGGGAGCTAATGAGGGGTTTTTTGGAAAGGTTATTAAATTTGATGAAGGAGAGGGGCAAGTTGGGAGAAAAGCAGGAAGCAGCTGTAGTAGTCTTGGTACCGAAGGGTAAGGGACAGCATACGCTTCGGGAATACCGGGCAATATCGTTGTTACGCGCGGATTATAAGTTGTTTGCTAAGATTTTAGGAATTAGGTTTAAGTGTGTAGTAGGGAGGGTCGTATCGAGAGCTCAGTTTGGGTTGCCAGGGAGGTCTATGGTGGAGGGGCATGGGTTACTATGGGCTTTCGTGGAAGAAAAAGGGGGAAGGGGGGTCTTGGTTGCTCTAGACTGGCAAGGAGCATATGATAGAGTGGAGCGAGAAGCATTGAGAGCTATCCTTAGGGGACAGGGTTTTGGGGAAGAAATAGTGGGATGGGTAGATGTGTTATATCGTGGGGCAACGGCGAGGGTACAGATTAATGGAAGATTGGGGGGAGGATTGTAATCGGTAGGGGACTTATTCAGGGGTGTCCAATGTCACAGCTTTTGTTTGCGTGCATACAGGACCCCTTTTATAGAATGGTGGAGCACCAAATGGACATTAGTGAGGGAGAAGGAAGTGGAGTTGGGAGGGTTTGGCCAGTTCTAATAGGGTATGTAGATGATACTATTGTTTCGGTTAGGGAGGGGATGTCAATGGACGCCTTGGATGGGGTAGTCAACATGTTCGCAGGTGCAACTGGTATGAGAGTGAATTCAGAGAAGTTCATGGTCATGGGGTTAGGAGCTTGGGTGGGGAGGGTTGAGTGGGGTAATGTAGTTGTGACGAAGCAGGTGACTTCATTAAAAATTTGTGGTCTTATCTATGCAGATGATCTGGATGTTGCACGTGTGGAAAACTCGGTTAGGTTGGTAGACAGGGTTCTGGGTCACTTGGGAGCATTGTGGCCTTATCATTTGATTCTTGTGCAGCGTGCCATTGTTATTAACGTCTTATTGTATAGTAAGGTTTGGCATGTGGCAGCCGTGTTCCCTTTAACTGGGACAGCAATTGCAAATATACTTAGACGAGTTTTTAAATTCTTGTGGGGTTCTGGCTGTGATTGGCTTAAAAGGGATGTGGTAATGTTACCTGTGCATCAGGGGGGGTTGGGTTTGATGGATTTAAAGCAGAGGGTTAAATGTATCTTCATTAAGAGGGAGGTGATGAGGGAGGGGGTGGGTGAGGGAAGTTTGGTCAAGATACACAGTAGATTGAAACAAATGTATTCTGGAGTAGAGATGCGTAAGTGTGAAACTATTTTGAGGGCTCTGGTGTTGGCTTGGGATCTGGGGAAGGTAAAAATAGGTGGGCTGTGTAGAATGTTAGTGGGGAGGGTAGTGGCACCGGTGGAGGGGATTTTCCCCATGTATGACTGAGGAAGTATATGGGGTAGGTTCAGTAGGTTAAGGTTACAACCCTGTGGGTGTGAGGTGATGTATCGTTTTCTGCATGGGATTTTACCGTCAGGTGTGGTTTTACAGGATAGACGGGTGGTTGAGGGGGGGGGATCTGTGGAATATGTGGAGTGGAGGATTCGGCGTTCCACATAGTGTATTTTTGTGAGGGAAGGGGAACGTCAGGGGTTGGTTGAGCAGGGTGCTGCATAGGATAAAGGGTAAAAGCATTTCTGTTCTGCGGGCATTAAGTCTTGACGTGGGGGGTATGGATGAGAGTATTATTAGGGCTGTGGGGTACATTATGGTAGATTATATTTACATATTGTGGGGAATGCGGGGGAAAGGGGTTAGCAAGGTGAAGCGGCGGGTATTTTTTATTTTTTTTTTTTATATTTTATTTAAAAACTTTACAGCTTAATATTAAATAAAACGATATAAAATGAGTACAGTAGGATCCTCAATCCTACAGAACATACACTGACAACATATAACAACACATTGTAACTGACATAAAAGAGGTTACCCATATACACTCACAAATATTTCAATATAACATACTTTACAATATAAACAATATAAACTATATAAGCCTTTCCGGTTTATATAATTAACATAATATGACTATGACATATGACAAAGGCTCACAACCTTCACAGTAGTCAATAAGAGGAATGACCTACTAACTCCCTATACAAGAAAAATTACGTAAAAATAATCCCTCGTTAATCATTGAAAAAAAATGAAAAACTTAAGCCTCCACTTACACTTAATAAATATTAATACACCCTTTTCCATCTGCTGAGCACATTATATAAAGTAAAGAGACTAAACCATACTTTCCCCATTACAAAACTTTAATGGGTCATTACAAATTTATGGAAGTCATTAGCCTTCCATCCCTCATCAACAAGTGCTTTTACCGCAAATTATCCGTGACACCTATGGTGTTGCGGATCAAGAACTGTATGGTGTGGCACTAAATGGTGCCTATCGTATTTTCGTCAAGCTGAGATCAGCTGGAGTGTATTAACGGCTGGTTGACAAGTACCAGGACAGGAGCGTGGATGTTAATTCAGCGATACGTGTTCGACTAATCGACGTGTCTAAGCATTACACATGGGTGAAAGTCCGAAATGTGCCATTTGAGGCGGACGAGACTGATCTGCGGTATGTATTTGAGCAGTATGGACCTGTACACCTGGCTATGGCTGGTAAATGGACGGATGGGGCGTATGCCGGCTTGCCGGATGGTACGTTCACGATCAAGATGGCGTTGAGGCATGCCATCCCATCTTACGTCATACTGGACGCATTTAGGACACAGGTAATGGTGTACTACGCTGGGCAGCAGAAGACGTGTAGGTTATGTGGTGCATATGACCATATGGCGGCCCAGTGTGGGAGATGGCAGCGGAGAAAGGACCTAGGTAGTGAGATGGTGAAAGAGCCAGAACCAGAGGTGGGTCATGCTGATGAGTCACCTGTACATAGAAGTGGCACTTCCTGGAGTGAGGAAGTGGAGCGTGAGCTGCCACTGGTGGGTACCAGCCCATCACTGTCACAGTTAGTGGGAAGTGAGGCATCTGCCTTGGAGAACGGGAAGACTGTGCAGATTGGTGACGTGCGGGTAGAGGGAGGCCTACTGGTGAACGTGCAGGAAAAATCCTTTGAGAAGCAGGTTTCTGAGGATAACTTGAGTATGGTGAGGAGTACTGTTCAGATTGAAGATGAGCAACTTGAAAGATTGGCGAACATGGCAGATGACTCGCCAGGAGTGGTGGAAGTGATTGAGGTGAATGCTGAGATTCACAGGGAGGCATCCAGTGAGTTAGAAATGGATGCAGAGTGTGTCAACCGTAAGAGGGCGGCTACATATTCCGACTCGGATGATGTTTTGACCCCGGCACAGAGACCGGGGAAAAAGCTGTGGTTTGATGTGGTGCATGGGAGCACTAAAGGTACGCCTGGTCCGGTGTTGGATCAGGGGAAGCCACCAGTGGGCAGTGGAGAGAAAAATGGACGAAGCAGACACACTGAAAGCGTGTCAGTGAAAGGTGAAAAGGGGCAGAGGGTGAAATCACATAAGTAGGTTTCCGGTGCATGACAGTGAATATTAATGGATTGTGTGCGAGTGAGAAGCGTCTGTGGGTAAAGGGATTTTTAAAACGTTATGCTATAGACATTGTTTTTGTGCAGGAACATAATTTCAAGCTGGGAAAGGAATTGGAGGTGGATGGGTACAGAGTGTTTGTGATGTATACGGAGCGAATGAAGGGAGGGGTGGGAATCCTGATCCGAGAGACGAGCCCGTTTGTTGTTCTTAGGAGTGAAGGGGGGGTCGTGTGTTAAGAATAGATGGGTGGTGGAGAGGTGAGCAGATGGCAGTCGTTTGTGTGTATGTGCCGGCTGAGAATGATGTAAGGGTAAAGAATGAATTTGTGAATAACGTATTGGTATATTATTTGCGGTCATTACCGTCAGTGACAATAGTTGGTGGCGACTGGAACTGTGTGGTGCGCAGGAAGGATGTGGAACCGAGAGGGGGAGGGTGTTTTTTGGCAGGTTTAGGGGATCTATTGAGAGGTGTGGGATTGAGGGATATAGTTGATGGAGGGGACTGCGAGATAGAGCACACATTTCATAGAAAGGGATATGCTGCACGATTAGATAGGTTGTATGTGACAAGGGGAGTGAGGGTGACGCGGGTGCAGACGGTGAATGTCGTTTATTCAAATCATAGGGCGGTTTATGCTGATTTAAATTGGGACGGTTTGCCTAAGAGATATTTGGGGTACTGGAAGCTGAATGTACAACTACTGGGTGAGGGGGTGGAGGGATGGGATTTTGAAAGTTTGTGGGAGGACTTATGGGGTGGGGGTAAGAGTGCAAGCGATTTATTGGGGTGGTGGGATGGGGTTGCGAAGACGAGGATCAGGCAATATTATGTGCGAAGGGGAAAGAATGAGGCATGGATGACATATGGGCTTCAACAGTATTTAGAGGGGCGGTTGCAGGGTTGTTATCAGAGGGGTGCTGTGACAGGTGTGTATCCAATGGAGGACACTGAAGCATTAAAGTGGCAGATAAGAGATATGCACAATGAGAGATTTGATGAGGCGAGGGTGCAAGGTGGGTTAGAGGAGGCGATTTGGGGTGACAGGCCGTCAGCCTGTGTGTTATGGGGTCAGCGGAGATGCAGGTTGGCAATGGAAATTGATAAGCTGGTAGTACACGAGAACTTAGGTGGGTATACGAAGGGTCAGGAGTTGCGAACTACTGAGGGTATGAGTGATTTTATGGATAGTTGGTTTGGAAAATATTTGCGGAGTGTAGGAGTGAACGGTGAGGATTTAGAGAGATTGGGAGAGAATGTATCTTGTGTGCTGAGTGGAAGTGATCGTATGGCATTGGGAGGGGATATTGAAGAGGGGGAGGTATGGAGAGCTTTGGAGAATATGGCGAGAGGTAAAACGCCAGGTATAGATGGGTTACCTTGTGAATTCTATGTGAAGCATTGAAGTGTGTTGAAGGATTTTTTAGTGAACCTGATGAATGTGATGAAAAGTGAAGGGAGGATGGGTGAGTTGCAGCGTACTGCAGTAGTAGTATTGATTCTAAAAGGGGAAGGCCCTACTACAGTGCAGAACTACAGGGCGTTGTCGTTGTTATGTGCTGATTATAAGATATTCGCAAAAATCTTGGGGAACAGGCTGAAGTGCGTGGTAGATAGAGTTGTTGCGAGAGGTCAGTATGGGGTGCCTGGAAGGACGATGTATGAGGGACATAGAATAATAAAAGATTTTGTGGAAAGTATGGAGGGGGAGAATAAAAGGGGGGGAGGTGTCTTAGCATTGGATTGGCAGGCTGCGTATGATTGCGTAGAACGAAAGGCACTGTGGCATATCTTACGGAGGCAGGGTTTTGGGGAAGAGATGGTACGTTGGATTGAGACTTTGTATAATAGGGTAGGTGTACGTGTGCAGGTGAATGGGAAATTGGGTGAGTGGGTTTCAATGGGTAGAGGCATAAGGCAGGGTTGTCCTCTGTCTCAACTGTTGTTTGCTTGTATACAGGAACCTTTTTATAGGGCAGTGGGGCGATGTTTAGGGGTGGTACGTGATGTGGAGAATGGTGGGATGGGAATAATAGGGTATGTGGATGATACAACAATTCTAATGAGCAGGGAGGAAAGTTTACATGAAGTGGAGGATGTAATTGGTGGTTTTGAAGGTGTTACAGGTTTAAAAGTGAATGTGGAGAAATCGAAATTATTGGTCTTAGGGAATTGGGTAGGGAGGGCGCGATGGGAAACAGCTGTGCGTTGGTGTGTGGTGGATAGACTAAAGGTGTGTGGGATAATTTATATGGGGAATGCCGGGGAGGAACGGATGCTTAATTCTGGGAGGGCAGTGGATAGGTTGGTGGGTAGGTTAAATGTTTTGAGACTCTTGCATTTGACGATACATCAACGTGTAATAGTGGTGAATGTGATGTTATATAGTATGGTCTGGCATGTGGCAGCAGTATATCCGTTGGCAGGACCGGACATAACTAGAATGCTAAAAAAGGTTTTTCGATATATATGGGGTTCTGGGTGTGATTGGTTGGGTAGAAGTGTTGTTATGCTACAGGTCGACAAAGGTGGATTGGGTTTAATGGATATAAGATTAAGGGTTAAGTGTATATATTTGAAGAGGGGGTTTCTCCGAGTGGAAGGTCGTGTGGGGAAGGGTGTGCAAGCATTATATGAGGAGGCACGAAGGTGGTGGGTAGGATCAGAGATGAGAGAGTGTGAGGATGTGCTGCGAGCTTTATTGTATGTTAGAGATCCGTCTAGGATACAGGTAGGTGTTCTGGAGCGTGCTGTAGGGGTGAGGGTGATTGCAAATGTTGAGGGCATATACCCAATGTATGCATGGGGAGACATTTGGGTAAGGTTGCGGTTGGTGCGCATCAGACCAAGAGTGAGAGAGGTAATGTTTCGTTTCCTTCATGGAATATTGCCGTCTGGTGTGGTGCTTCGGGAGAGAGGGTTGATGGTGGAGGACGTATGTAGGGTGTGTGGGGATAGGGAGACAGCTTTTCATGTAGTATATTTTTGTAAAAATTTGGAGTGTATACGGGAGTGGATGGGTGGAATTTTGAGGAGGGTGGGTGGGGGAGGGATATCGGTATTAAGGGCATTGAGTTTAGATGTGGGAGGTGTGGAAGAGTGTGTGCAGCGTGCTTTGGTGTACATCATAGCGGATTTTGTTTTCGTATCATGGGCCATGAGGGGTAATGGGGATTGGATGGTGCGAAAGAAGGTATTGGCTGCAACAATGTACAAAACACTTAGTCGTAATAGGGGGATATATGGAAGTAGATGGGAAAGGGCTTTTCCTGAAGGATATCGAAGTATGAATGTCAGAGGTTTGTTGGCGGAGTGAGGGAAAAAAAAAAAAAAAAAACGGGGGGGATGTGTTTGGATTTTCAGGGGTTGCACCGGGCTCGTCTCAGAATTTGGGAATGTATGAGGAGTTCCATGATATGGTGTGAAATGGATGCGTAGTTGTGGAGTGTGTTTTAAGTAAGTTTGTGGTGGTTCGTAAGGGAAAAGTTGTTAAGATTTTTATGGACATGGAAATGAGCAATATTTGTGTGCATGTGAAAAGTATACGGTCATACTCAGAATGGTATACTGATGTATGTTATGGATAAGTTAAATTTGGAATATGTTGTAATGTATTATCAGGATTGGTGGTTGTATTAAAGTAAAGGACATGCGGGCGTGATAAATATGTCTGTGTACCAAATGCACTGCTCATAATGAGATAATGCAATGTGTGTGATTTTTATCATACATCAAGTGTATATAGCAGTATGTAAGAGAGAATTTCATGTACTCAGTATGGGTTGTATATTGGTATTCGGTGAAGTTCAATGAATATTATTGACGAGTGATGGGTATATAAGGACGTGTTCATGTACAATGTGTTAAGTAGGGTTAGGATGGTGATGCAAGTAATGCTGTGGTCTGTAGAATAAGAATATAGTCTCGTTTAAGTTAATGTTTAATAGTAATGACTATGTATATTTCATTATATGGTAGAAGAAGTTTGTTACTCAAAACTGGAAATTATATTTGAAAAATATTACTAAATATACGTGATTGTGTAAGTTCGCTTGTGGGACGAATCATTTGTTATATTGTACTGTGTTTAGTTTTTCTGTGGTGAGGTGTGGAGATTGTTATTTTCTAACCTTTATTTGTTTCGTAATTATTGAGGTGTTACGTATTATGTATTTGCATATGAAGTTTAATATACAACAATAATAAGTGTGTAAAGAATTTTTGGATAATTGAGGATGTCTTCGTACATACAGTTTTATGTAAAATGTCAATACCTGTGACATTCTTTGGGTTATATTGCATATTGTGTTTATGGCTGCAATTTTGGATGTAATGAACCCACCTGTACATGAAGCTGTGGGCTGTCTTTAGTTCTTATGTATAAGTTTAGTGCTACGGTAGGGAATGTGGAGTTTTCTTTTGTTATGTATAATGGATACGTTTCATTGCTTACATTGTCTACATGTATAACTATGTATTGCGTTTTTCAATAAAATATAAAAAAAAATGCTCTCCTTTCCACCCTGTCATAGGCCCCCTGCCAGTCTATAGCCAACAACGCCGCCCTCCCTCTCCCCCCTTTTGACTCCACAAAACTTCTCAGTATATTCCATGACCTTCAATCATCGACCTTCCAGCAAACCATACTGCGTTTTCGAAACCACTCTCCCTACCACACATTTAAACTGATTACCCAAGACTTTAGCGAACAACTTATAATCAGCACAACGGCGGGTATTAGCGGTTACGTTTTATAAAACATTGTGTCCAAACAGGGATATTTATGGGCGGAGGTGGGAAAGGGATTTTCCAGTGGGATACAGAGAACTAACGTTAGGGGTATTATTAGACTTGTAAACCAGGAAGGAGGGGTAGGATAGGGATGGTGTATGCTACTGTGGGAAAGGATGTCAGGGGTATGAAACGGGGTCGCCTCCTGGGGTTGACAGTTGCTGCGTGATTTGATGGGAGTGAGAGTTGTTGAACTAACGCACTTTTTCTGAGGTGTAAGGAATATTATCATTGGCAGTTATTGTCACCTGGTTGAGGTGACATTATGTTATAACCTTATCTCCATAATTATATAAAATTTTGATATCCAATGTAATGTGTCTTGGTGTTATTGTGAACACCGATGATTATATATTTATTTAAGGATTCCTTCATGTTTTGTAAGGATGTATGTAAGCATGTTAGTATATAAACATTTTGATTGTATCATAGGGTATTTAGTGGTTGGGTGTGGATGGTGTCGTTTGGGAGGAATAGAGCCTTTATGATTGGACCTGAGTCTTGCTGGTAGAGATTTGTAACCTGTAACCATACATGTCTACCTATATATGTAGTTGTGCAGAATTTAAAATGATCAATGTAACTTGTCATAATAATGAGGCATTCATACCTGTTTTTTAACTAGTGGCACGTTTTGGTATTGTATATATGATGTAAGATCTTGCCTGCGGTGTTCTTGTTCTATATTGTTACAGACGTTTTTCACAAGTTCTTTATATATGATTAAGTGAATGAGTTTATTTTGATCTTGTGTATAGCCAGGTGAAACTGGACAGTTTCACTTGGGGGAGGGGGGGAGAGAGGGGTAGTAGTGTAAGCAATCTCTGCAACAGCAGGTCATGCGAAACATGTCATAATTATTTAAGATGTCTAATGTTGTCCATTCTCTGTAGGATGTGATGTATAGATTATCTCCGGCAGTGTAAATAATCTGTCTGCAGGAGGGAACAATGTGTAAATTTATTTATTTTGGTAGGTTTATGTATATAGCGTGTTTTTAGGGTGATATATATTATAAGACGCTAATTACCATCAATGACTGTTGGTGGTTATGAGTGGTGACGGCAGACACAGTTACTAAGCATTGTGTGGGGGGGTGAAGTGTCAGCGGTAGTGTATTAAACCCACCACCGTGCACGATATTGATTATTACCATAGGGTATATGAGGGTAGGGTGGATTGTGTTCTATGGTGGATGTGAGCCATCATGTTCAGACATTCCTTGTATTATAGTGTCAGCCGTTTAGCTGGCTGGAATGTGTTTATATATTTTGTCATTGAAGTTCTTCATGCTCTTATAAATATATAAGAGATTTGTCACTGAGTATACTTTTAATATATATATATATATATATATATATATATATATATATATATATATATATATATATATATATATATATATATATATTTTATTTAAAACATTACAATACAAAGTGGAAATTATATTAAAAGGTACACAAAATGAGCTAAATCACAAATTCCCAATTTACCTTTACAAAAATTATTACACCAGACAAAAGTGTTCTGACACCCGAACACCACACACCATATACACCCAGTTATACCAGAATTATATACCTGTGAAGGCTTAAACTTTGTCACAATTTCACCCCCCCTCCCTCCCCTAATATAACCATCACCAACCTGATTGCATCTTAACTTGACATTAAAGGATACATAGTAATTACACTATCATGAGTGATACAGTAACACCATAGACACAAAAATATTAATAACAATATTAACAATGGGATTGATGTCTTTACTTAAACACAATGACACCTCAACCTGGTGAAAGAAAATACACTTCAAAAGATTAATTTTCTAAGAAGGTTGCAACAATGAATGTCAACTCTCAAAGGCAACTTATGTGCAATTATCTTAGCATGTAAACCCATTCATTCAACATAGTATATAAATAAAAACTTTATATTATGGAAAACATCACAGAATACAAAAATATGAAGTATAAAACCCCAGCCATGTAGCTGCTACACGCAAAAAATTCCACATACTTCCCTAACATCGATAAAACAAAACAACTTTTTGTGGCAACTGCACCTAAACACAACTCACATCATATGACTTACGACTGATATGTACATAGATAAGAACATAATAATAAATCTAATTTGAATGAATCACAGTTGATAAATCCGCCTTAACATATCAGGCGTAAGAGTAATTCTCATTGTACAAGTCCAAGTCTAACTTGTATGTAGTCTCATCTTTCTATATACAATAATATGCTTATTATCTACACATTAGACTACAACACACTGGACAAGCAACTGTCCATCACTTCCAACACAATATACTGCCTACTCCTCATGTTATTGCTGTTCTTCCTGCTGAACAGCGGTTTAGTGCCGATGAAGGTAGCGTAGGTAGCAATGATACGGCCGTGGACTAGTTTGGCTTTAATTGGGTAGGAGTGAGTACACAACGGGCAGTGTGAGGGAGTGACCGCGAGCCAGTCCGTGGAGGGGAAGCACTTGTGTCTCTCAAGTCGGTCGGCCTAGGAGTGAGAGCGGCTGGGCTGAGCCTCCCACTGACCTGGGTGAGCCTACAGAGGGCAGCACCTAAATGCTGTGAAATATGAACTAGTAAGAGCAGACGGCTAGGCTGTGTGTTCTGACAGTACAGGCTGTCTACATTTGCTCGGCCACGCATCTCGCATCGTCCCGACGCGACAATACTGGTGGGCCCATAGGTATAAAGGAATTACGTACACTAGCTACCCCAGAGAGGGACTGGCTTTCGCTCACTAGTAAATAAAAAATGGACATAAAAATGCAACAGGCAAAAAAACACTCTCCCAACCAGGGAAAGAGAAAACTGGTTTGCCCGGCTGTTTCATCGAGGGGAGAGTCCGGTGACGTCAGCACTGGAACTAAAATCTTCTATATACAGGTTGTCCGCAGGGCTGAACATCAGTTGACCACTCGTCTACGAACGTTGTTGCACCCTCACATCTGCAAACAATGACTGACAGTAGCATTTCCTAAGGTGTGACATGTGACTCAGAGGGCAGCACTGCCCTGACCGTAATACAGGCTCTTTTTTTTTTTATATAAAAACACTGGGTGCACATACCAACAATAATACTACATCCATGGAATTTATTACACTCTGAGTACCCTTCTAAAAGTATTTACATAATTACATGATGTTGTCCACCCTGACTCCATTATCGACTAACTATACAATGTGTGTGCATTTATACCCATTTCTGCAAGCAAACAATTAGCATAACTAGCGTAGGAGTCGGACAAGTCAGTAGGTACGTCAATGTCACAGAAATGTACTGTTGTCCTGGGTCGCAGGCCATAAGTATGGAGCCTTACTGGGCCGTCTTCCGTACCAGTAGTAGTGGGAGAAGGGATAGACGGGTTGTCCCTAGCATTAGTCTGATTGTGGCGTTGCAATGCACGTGCCTCCAGTTCTGCTTCGGCCTGCATATGGTCCACATACTTCATGTGATCAAGGTGGGCTTCCTTGATAGTTCCCGTAGCAATCTCCCTCACCTCGAACTTATTGCCACGGAGCTGTCGTAGGACACGGTAAGGACCCACAAACTTTGGGACAAGTTTGTGCATACCTGGGGTCTGCACTGGGTTGAGCAACATAACTTTGCAACCTGGTTCCACTTTGCTTTCCTTGGCACGGGCATTGCGCTCAGACGTGAACCTATCAGTAGCTTTCATAAGGTTCTCTCGTACCCGCTGGAAGACAAGCTGCGTTGTCCTCATCTTTACTACACTGAGGTTATCAGTATCGTAAGTAGGTCTAGGTGGAGCAAACAGAATTTCATATGGTAAGCACTTGTCATAGCCATACAAAGCAAAATGAGGTGTCTCACCGATCGAGCTGTTGAGGGAGGAATTTAATGTACACTGAACATCTGGGATAGCCTCATCCCTTGTAGTACAACTTGGGTTAACGGTTACTCTGAGCACCTCCAGGACTTTGCGATTTGTACGTTCAGCAAGACCATTACTCGCAGGGTGGCGTGGAGCTACTGGCGCTTGGTGAATGTTGAATCTGGAGCAAAGATCCTGCATTATGCCATTTATAAACTCAGACCCATTGTCTGACAGAAGGACACGTGGGCAAGTATGACGAAGAACAACATGCTCACGGAAAGCACTAGCGACCGTTTCGGCGGTTTTATCAGGAATGGGTACTAATTCACTGTACCGCGTCAAGTTATCTACCATTACAAGCAGGTGCTTATTTCCCTTCTCCGAGGTCGAGAAGTTCGTCAACAGGTCGACAGAAGTTCTCTCCCAGGGCTCCTTTGTAATGGGATACTTTAGAATGGGGTTAGGACCTGTAATGGTACCCTTGTGCTGTAGGCAAACAACACACTGGTGTACATGCCTGGCAATGTCCGCTGCCATCTTAGGTCAGAAATATTTCATT
>NC_091292.1:48643606-48675920 GCF_038502225.1 Cherax quadricarinatus | reverse complement strand
TGCTGTCTAAATAAACCTGATTAATACATTACTATTGTTCTGTTGAGTGCATTTTAAATAAGAAAATCGATAGGGAAGTTCTGCGCCTGTGCTGACGAGGCGGGGGGAGACACCATTGTTTTTTTAATGTGTTACAAACACGTCGCTCTAGGGGTTATATTGGGCTTAAAGCCTCTCAAATAGGAGCCGAAATTGTTGAATGTGCATTCCTGCATAATTTGAGCATTAAGCCGATGGATAGGACAGCTCCAAGAACCTCAGATAAGCTATCTAAATTATGTTTGTAATTCTGGATAAAAATTTAGTTAGAGGGGGGGGTTCTGTACATGACACACAGTAATCTCCAGACTAATTGGTGAGTGTTATGATTATAAACTCTCCTTCTGTTATATAAATGTGTATATGTAATCATTTATTAATTTTATTATACAGTCCACAAATTTATATTAAATTTTACAAGAATTCCTGGTGTGTATCTACATTTCATTTGCAATTAATATAGGTTTAAAGCAACTTGTGGAGAGATAGATGGTAGGTAGCGAAGGGGGACATTTTTTGTGACCTAGGTGTCCTAAAAATTCCTACTTGTCTCTGTAACTTTGATAAATAATAATTATCTTTGTAACCATTTACTTATATGTATCTAATGAGATAATTCCAGATAATTGTAATTTTCCATAGGCTTCATGGAAAAATGATAAGATTTCTTCTTGAGATTGAACGTTCTACTTTTCTTAACCATGTCATCTTACACTTTAACATGCAGAATGGCACACAAGTTTAAAGATTCATTGATGGTATAGCGTTATTAACATTACACTTTTAAATATGCATAACACTTGCGAAATGATTACATAGGTTCAGATAAGAAAAGGTAATGTATGCCTCCGTGGCACAATTGGTTAGCGCGTTCGGCTGTTAACCGAAAGGTTGGTGGTTCGAGCCCACCCGGGGGCGATAGTTTTCTGATATTACGCTTTATCATTATCATTAATTTGCTTCAAGCAGTCCGGAACCATGCTCATGTCATGATTATGGAAAGTAATATTCCAGGAAATACTGGAATGTCTTTTCAGTTGCTTCAAATGTATGGGTTAGCTGTGAATTTTCAATAATAATATAATAATCTTTACGTTCCATCCAATGTATTGTTCCAGCCTCAGTATTGTTTTAGCCACAGTATTCTTCCAGTCAAAGTACTTCCAGGCAGTTCATTGATCTAGCCTCGGTATTGCCTTATCCACTGTAATGTTTCAGCCACAGAACAGTTCCAGCTAAGATAGTGAAATAGATGGAAGAAAATGTAAAATAAACCCAGTGAAGAATATTAGTGTTATGAGTACAGTAAGAGAACACTAACAACATCCGTGGTCCCAGACTATTAACATCTTACCAGACGATAACAGAAGAACAGTCAAAACAAATATTAAAGCCTTCAAGAGGAAACCTGGGAAGTACTTCCGCCATGTGCCAGATCAATCAAGCTGTTATAGAAGTTTGGGCCTGAGAGACGCCAACAACGTGGTTGACCAGGCAGGCACCAAAGTCTAGCCCAGGGCTGGGCTGAGGGAGTAGGAAAACTCTCGAAATCCGTCAGAGGTATATCAAAGGTGTCATAGGAACAGAACTGAGACATTAATGAATAGTAATATGATACTGACAGTAATGTATCTAAATATAGTAATCTTGAAATGTTTAGCAAGTCTGTTATGTTTAAAGTACGTGGATACACTATGAATAATACTTTGAATCTTGGATCGCCTCATAATCCAACCACGTACAGACAGGTCCAGTACAAACCATACAGGAAATCGGAAATCACTATATTGTCAATAACAAAGTGTCTGAAAAGTTAACCAATTATGTAAGAGTATCGCCTAGTAAATGACCAACGGAATGCTAGGAATTTTATGAGCATTAGATAAAACGTGGTATTTTCAGATGAAGAGGAAACACTGTTTCTTTAGGGAAAAGAGAAAAAGTTATCCGTTCCATCTGATATTTATAACCTAAATTTAAGGGTAATTATTTTTTTTATTTTTATGATTATTGTTATAGCAGAGCGCTTTGGAAATCAGTGGAAATCGGATTTGATCCGTCTCACATA
This sequence comes from Cherax quadricarinatus, assembly GCF_038502225.1. Classification (NCBI taxonomy): domain Eukaryota; kingdom Metazoa; phylum Arthropoda; class Malacostraca; order Decapoda; family Parastacidae; genus Cherax; species Cherax quadricarinatus. The sequence goes on along the minus strand of NC_091292.1, from coordinate 48,673,813 downwards.
ATGAATTAGTTTTAATGTTTGTATATGACGTAAATCTGGAAACTGAAAAAATGGATTTTAAAAAGGTTCGATTCAAAAAATACTAAATCCGCCTATACATGTATTGGCCGCCCACTCACGAGCGCAATCCCACTACTGTTCGACACCGGTGCTCTTGGCTGCTGGGTTTCCTCCCTGGCCCGGGTCAAGCCTCATTAGACAACCTGGACACCCTCATCTTCCCAAGAGTGGCCATATTGATGTCAAGCTTAATGCAGACGCCGACTCAATATGGGGAGTCCTGCACCAGTGATCTTCACCTCAAGCCATCCACTGGCCTGGGCCTCCGAGTCGCCAGATTTCAAGGTTGTGCCACCAACCCCAGCCGGTGGTACAAACTTCGGAAATTTATTTCATGGCCTGCGTATGTTGGCACAGTACTGTAACAGCCTATGCATTATCCCAGCCACAGTATTGTTCCAGCCATAAGATTTTTTCGGATTTTTAACCCCAAGGGTTAGGTAACCTAAGAAAGGCAGTGCGTCATCGAGGGAAGATTATCTTATTTCCATTGGGGTCCTAAATCTTGTCCCCCCAGGATGCAACCCACATCTGTTGATATTCATCTTCTAAAGAAGATGAATATCTCATATAAGTTTTCACATCCTCTTGAATATTGGATAATGAGGGTACAGGAAGAAATCTATGGAAATGAGATTAAATTGATGATGGAAAGAAAATTTGTGAAAGGTTCCATAATAGAGAAATTGGGACTGTATTTAGAGAACAATGTAATTAGGTGCAGAGGTAGGTTACAAAATGCTGAATTGGATGATTATGCTAAGCACTCTATCTTACTGCCCAAAATTCATCATCTAACAAATTTAGTTGTTTTAAATGCCCATAAAAATGTAATGCATGGTGGGGTACAAGATATCTTAAATTGTATTAGGGAAACCTCCGCCCGGCCGCAGTGTGGAAAATAATTTCCCAAAGTTTATGCTGTCTAAATAAACCTGATTAATACATTACTATTGTTCTGTTGAGTGCATTTTAAATAAGAAAATCGACAGGGAAGCTCTGCGCCTGTGCTGACGAGGCGGGGGGAGACACCATTGTTTTTTTAATGTGTTACAAACACGTCGCTCTAGGGGTTATATTGGGCTTAAAGCCTCTCAAATAGGAGCCGAAATTGTTGAATGTGCATTCCTGCATAATTTGAGCATTAAGCCGATGGACAGGACAGCTCCAAGAACCTCAGATAAGCTATCTAAATTATGTTTGTAATTCTGGATAAAAATTTAGTTAGAGGGGGGGGGGGTTCTGTACATGACACACAGTAATCTCCAGACTAATTGGTGAGTGTTATGATTATAAACTCTCCTTCTGTTATATAAATGTGTATATGTAATCATTTATTAATTTTAATATACAGTCCACAAATTTATATTAAATTTTACAAGAATTCCTGGTGTGTATCTACATTTCATTTGCAATTAATATAGGTTTAAAGCAACTTGTGGAGAGATAGATGGTAGGTAGCGAAGGGAGACATTTTTTGTGACCTAGGTGTCCTAAAAATTCCTACTTGTCTCTGTAACTTTGATAAATAATAATTATCTTTGTAACCATTTACTTATATGTATCTAATGAGATTATTCCAGATAATTGTAATTTTCCATAGGCTTCATGGAAAAATGATAAGATTTCTTCTTGAGATTGAACGTTCTACTTTTCTTAACCATGTCATCTTACACTTTATCATGCAGAATGGCACACAAGTTTAAAGATTCATTGATGGTACAGCGTTATTAACATTACACTTTTAAATATGCATAACACTTGCGAAATGATTACATAGGTTCAGATAAGAAAAGGTAATGTATGCCTCCGTGGCACAATTGGTTAGCGCGTTCGGCTGTTAACCGAAAGGTTGGTGGTTCGAGCCCACCCGGGGGCGATAGTTTTCTGATATTACGCTTTATCATTATTTTTTCGGATTTTTAACCCCAAGGGTTAGGTAACCTAAGAAAGGCAGTGCGTCATCGAGGGAAGATTATCTTATTTCCATTGGGGTCCTAAATCTTGTCCCCCCAGGATGCAACCCACATCTGTCGACTAACATCCAGGTACCTACTTACTTGTTAGGTGAACAGGACAGCAAGTGTAAGGAAACACACCGTTGTCGGAGAATGAACCAATGAAACTCTTCATAAAAGGTAAAAGTGCACAATTAAAGAACATCAGAACAGTTTCCTTGGCATTATCCTAATGATGTGGGTGGCATCCTGGGTGGGGCAGTATGACTTAGAGCAGGGGTCGGCAACCTTTTGAAGAGAGAGAGAGAGAGAGAGAGAGAGAGAGAGAGAGGGCGAGACAGCTATGCAGTCTCTCGGAGGAAGACCATGTTATTAATTGCAATATAATTTGTTTTCTCTCGAACTCAGCGTTGCCTTTAGTTTTTAAACCAATTTTGGCCTAATTCTAATAATACTTAACACAATTTATCACAAAAAATTAAATAAACATTATTATCGAATGCAGACACCTATTTTATAATTGTTTTACCACCAAACAAACTGAAATGGAAAACTCTAAGGAGGGAGGATACTAAGTAACTTCCCTAGGGACTGTTTAACCTTGAAGTGAACTACTGTATCTGGAGATGATTCTGGGGGTCAACGTCCCCGCGGCTCGGTCTGTGACCAGTCCTCATGGTGGATCAGAGCCTTATCAACCAGACTGTTACTGTTGGCCGCACGCAAACCGACGTACGAACCAGAGCCCAGCTGTTCAGGTACTGACTTTAGGTGCCTACTTGAAGGTAGCCAGGGGTCTATTGGTAATCCACCTTACGTATGCCGGGAGGCAGTTGAACAGTCTTGGGCCCCTGACACTTATTGTGTTGTCTCTTATCGTGCTAGTGGCACCTCTGCTTTTCATTGGGGGGATGTCGAGTCCATTGCTTTCATAGGGAGTGATTGTCTTGTGTAAGTTTGGTGTTAATCCCTCTAGGATTTTCCAAGTGTACGGAAGTACAAGTTTGGGAATTTCTAGTGTTCCCAGTAATTGAGGTGTTTTATCGCAGTTATGCGAGCCGTGAAGGTTCTCTACATTTTCTAGGTTCGCAATTTCACCTGCCTTGAAAGGTGTCGTTAGTGTGCTGCAATATTCCAACCTAGAGAGAACAAGCGACCTGAAGAGTGTCATCATGGGCTTGGCATCCCTAGTTTTGAAATTTCTCATTATCCATCCTGCCATTTTTCTAGCAGATGCGATTCATACAATGTTATGGTGTTTGAAGGTGAGGTCTTCCGACATGATCACTCCTAGGTTTTCTACAAGAGTTTTTCGCTCTATTGTGTGATTGAAATTTGTTTTAATCTCCGATGTAGTTTTAATTTCCACATATTTTCCACATTAGGGTAATTAAAATTTCTCATAATTGAATTTCATATTCTTTTCTGCGGCCCATTGAAAGATTTGGTTGATGTCTGCCTGGAGTCTTGCAGTGTCTTCAATGGAGGAAATTGTCATGCAAATCTGGTTGTCATCTGCAAAAGAAGACATGGCGCTGTGGCTAATATCCCTGTCTATCTCAGATATAAGGATGAGAAACAAGATGGGTACTGTGTCTTGTGGAACAGAACTTTTCACCGTAGCCACCGCAGACTTTACTCTGTTTACTACTACTTTTTTTGTTCTATTTCTTAGAAAATTATAGATCCATCTATCAAATTTTCTTGTTATTCCTTTATCTTGCATTTTGTGTGCTATTACACCGTGGTCACACTTGTCAAAGGCTTTTGCAAAATCTATGAATATTATATCTGCATTTCGTTTGTCTTCTTAAGCATCCAGGGCCTTGTCATAGTGGTCCAGTAGCTGGGACAGACAGCAGCGAACTGCTCTAAACCCATGCTGCCCTGTGTTGTGTAATTGATGGGTATCTAGATGTTTGGCGATCTTGCTTCTGAGAACCCTTTCAAAGATTTTATTATATGGGATGTTAGCGCAATCGGTCTCTAGTTCTTTGTTATTGTTTTACTGCCTCCTTTGTGGAGTGGTGTTATGTCTGTTGTTTTCAGCAACTGTGACACGACCCCTGTGTCCATGCTCCCTCTTCATAGGATATCTGTATTCGATAATTAGATAATTAGCGCCCAGGTGTTACGGTTACTGGCCGGATGTGGCACTCTGGCAGAGGGTTGCTGACCCTTGCCTTAGAGGCTTAGAAATGAGCTTAGGTAGAATAACAGATCTTATCCTGTAAAATTTATGTAAAAAAAATGGTTTGGTAACTACTCTCTCTAGTGAGGTTTTTCTTAATTTCAGGAATTTTCTTTTCGAACTAGTTACTGTTAATGCTGAAAAAAAAATTTATTTAAAATAGACCAAGTCCGCCTATATTGGCAAGGCAGCTACAGGCCGCCCACTCACGAGAAGGATCCCACTACTGCTCGACACGGGTGCTTCTGGCTGCTGGGTTTTCCCCCTGGCCCGGTTTACACCTCATTAGACAACCTGGACACCCTCAGCTTCCCAAGAGTGGCCAAACTGATGCCAAGCTTAATGCGGACGCCCACTCAACATATTGAGTCCTGAACCAGTGATCCTCACCTCAAGCCGTCCACTGGCCTAGACCTCCGAGTCGCCGGATTACAAGGGTGCGCCACCAACCCCAGCCGATGGTACAAACTTCAGAAATTTAATTAATGGCCTGCGAATGTTGGCACAGTACTGTAACAGCCAATGTATTATCCCACAGTATTGTTCCAGCCATAAGATTTTTTTCTGATTTTTAACCCCCAAGGGTTATGCACCTAGGATAATCCAAGAAAGTCAGTGCATCATCAAGGGAAGAATATCTTATTTCTGTCTCTTATCCTCTTGCTTCTTGGCTGGCCAAAACCCTCAATCCGTTTCTTGGTACTTTTTCTCCTGCCCACCTCCGACCTGTTGATACATAGTCTTGACGTTGAGTCCCTTTGCCCGGCAAAGGGTTTATTAATTAATTAATTTTCTCAGAGAGAAGGTCAGTGAAGGGTTTCTTCATTTCCCTATACCTACTGAAGTCTTTCTTGATCTTATCCGCCTTTTTGTGGACTCAAATTCCTTTTCCTTCCAAGGGAAATATTATTCTCAAACCTACGGTGTCGCTATGGGCTCTCCTCTATCTCCTGTCCTTGCTAATCTTTACATGGAATACTTCGAGACTGTTCTTCTTCCTACTATTGATGTGCGACCTTCACTCTGGCTCCGCTATGTTGATGACATCTTTGCTCTGTTGCCTCATGACTAGTCTCTTCCAACCTTTTCTTGAAGCTCTTAATAATCTTGCCCCTTCCATTAAGTTTAAAGCTGAATAGGAATCTAATTCCTTGCTTCCTTTCCTTGATGTTCATGTCCACTTCTCAGATACAGGTTTTACATTTTCCGTTTACCGCAAGCCTATGCACAGTGGCATGTACATTCACTACTTTTCTTATCATGCTTCCTCTGTCAAGAAAAGTGTTCTTCGTGCTCTCCGTATTTGTGATCTACAGCTCCTTGAATCAGAAATTTCCCCTCTCCGTAATTCATTTTCCCGTCTTGGCTACCCTTCCCATTTCATAGACTCTGCCCTCTCACGTGCTAAACGGACTTTCTTCTCTCCCAAACTCTCTACTCCTGGGTACTCTCCTATCCTCTGCCTTCCCTACATTTCCGGTATTTTTAATCTCAACAACTCTCTCCGTTCCTTAAACATCAAACTTACTTTTCGCCAGCTAACATTCTTAGCACCAATCTAGTTCATACCTCTCCTCCCTCTATAGTTGCTCCTGGTGTCTACTCCATTTCTTGCCGTTCTCTTTCTGACAGACTCAGGGGGCACAAAAGTTAGGCTTGCCGACACCAACAATGCTCTTTACTGTCATATCAGAGATCACAGTCATCCTATTGATTGGTCTTCTGCAAAAATATCTACCCTACTTCTGACTTTCACTGTCACCATCTGGTCGAAGCCTCCCTTATACACAACTTTCCTTGTATGAATCTTAGTCCTTGTTTGTCTCTGTAGATGCCTTCCTTCCCCACTACATTGTAAAATGCTCCAAACTTCAGAACACCCGTGACTTAACCTGAATCTATTTTCCCTTTCTCCCTTTTCTCCTTTCCTCTTTCCTCTTTCTCCTCTGGGGCCTCTTTCTTATACCTTGGGTGTTTGGTCCATTATTATTCCCTCCTCCCTCTGTGTTCTTGTTCTTATCCTTTGTAGTGCTCATTTTTCTTGGTCTTTGACTGACTCCACTATTACTACTACTACTACTACTACTACTACTGCTACCTCTACCACTACCTCTGTTCTTCCTTTCCTACTACCTCTCTTGTCCCGTCCCTGTCTGGTGGCCTATTATACTCCCTCCATCTCTCCTTTTTCTTAGTAAATGGTCCAAGTCGGACCGAAACGTCGCCGTAAGCTCTTCTCTCCTATGTGTGGGTTAATTGTGTATTGTTCCAGTCATGGTATTGTGCCTTTTTGATATTTATTTATCCCTATGACTCATCTGGGTTTTCAGCAAAATGCTGAAGCCCCTTGTTCCTTTGTCCCATCTCTGAAGTATTTGATCCTTGTCTATCATGACAATTCCTCTCAGTATTTTATATTTCGTTATCAAGTCTTCCCTATCCCTCCTATCTAGTGTCATCAGACTGAGTTCCCTTAACCTTTGTTCGTAAGACATACCCCTCAGTTCCGGGACTAGTCATGTTGCAAACTTTTGCAATTTCTCCAGTTTCTTGAAGTGTTTGACTAGGTATAGGTTCCATACTGGTTCTACGTACTCCAGTATAGGTCGCACATACACGGTGTGCAGTGTCGTGAATGACTCCTTATGTAGGTGTCGAAATGCTATTCTCACGTTTGCCAAACGCCCATATGCTGCAGTAGTTATTTGATTGATGTGTGCCTCAGGTGATATACTTGTTATAAAGTTTATTCCAGGATTCTTTTCTTTAAGTAAAGTTTGCAGTCTTTGATCCCTTAATCTATACTCTGTCTGTGGTCTTCTTTGTTCTTCCCCCATCTTCAAGACTTTGCACTTACTGGGGTTAAACTCCAGGAGCCATTTGTCTGACCAGACTTATAGTCTGTCCAGATCCCCTTGTAATCGTAGTTGATCCTCGCCTGCTTGTATTCTCCTCATCAGTTTCGCATCATCAGCAAACAGTGACACTTCTGATTCTATTCCTTCCATCATGTCATTCACGTTTACAAGAAACAGCACTGGACCTAGGAGTGACCCTTGTGGAAATTTCCTCGATACATTCAGCCACTCTAACACTTCATCATGTACCAACACTAGTTGTTTAATTCCTGTCAGGTATTCCCTGATTCATCGCACTATTTTTCCTACTATTCCTGCCTTCTCTAGTTTTTGAACCAGTCTTTTTTGTGGCACTGTGTCAAAAACCTTCTATCATTCCAAAAAGATGCATTCTACTCATCCCTCTCTCTCCTATCTTACTTCTGTTACCTTTCTGTAGAACTTAAGTAGATTTGTGTCACAGGATTTCCCATCTCTGAAGCCGTGTGGATTGTCATGTATGAGACCTATCCTTTCAATGTGCTCTACAACTCCTCTTCTGCCTTAGGCAGTTGCTCAGTTTCAACAGAATTATTGAAGACTGTTGTTAGCGGCACAAACGGTTCCTCCGTTCTCTCTCTGAGAACCCATGGAGATATGTTATCTGGACCCACTGCCTTCAAGTTCACCTAGCAGTTCACCTAGCAGTTTCTTTACCTCCTCCTTAGTTATGAGCAGTGTGTCGAGCACTTTCTGGTGCACCCTACTTCCTCGGTTTGCTGGAAGTATTTTTATCTCTATTGTGAATACTTCTCTAAATCTCGTGTTAAGTTCTTCACATACTTCCTGATAACTCTTTATGTGCTCCCTCCTTCTTTCCTCAGCCTGATTACCTGGTTATTGACTGTTGTTTTCCTCCTGTAACAACTTTGGTTCAAATATAGCTTTTGAAGCTATGTCTTTCTCATATTCCTCTGGGTCTCTCTTGTTATCCCGGCATATTAGTTTCTATTTTTTCTGATAACTCCTTGTTTTCATGAGTTCTTTGTCTTCTGTACTTTTCCTTGCTCCAGCACACCTGGATTTGACCTCTTTACACCTCCAGATAAACCATGGGATCACTCTGGACTTACCATTTTTTCTGCTACCCTTTGGTATAAACTTCTTCTCTGCCTCCCTGCACTTAGTGGTCACAAGTTCTATCATTTCATTTACTGTTTTTCCCTCCAGTTCTCTCCCACTGCACTTCATGCAGGAATCTCTTCATGTCTATGAAACCTCCTTTTTTGAAGTCGGGCTCCTTTCAACCTTCTCGTGCTGCCGCATTCTCCACTGTTAACTCTTCAAGGTATTCAAAACTCAAGATGTTGTGATCATCAGCACCAAGGGGCCTTTTGAGTGTGATGTCCCCAAAGTCTGAACTGTTCTAGATGAATATGAGATCCAGCCTTGCTTCAACATCTTCTCCTCTCTCTCTGGCTGTATCCCTAACATGTTGGTGCAGAAAGTTTTCCAATACTGTCTCCAGCATCTAAGCCCTCCACGTCTCTGGTCCCCAGTGTGGCTCTAGGTTTTCCCGATCAATCTCCTTACTTTTGAAATCACCCCTTCATAAGTAATTTTGCCCTACCCATGTGAGCCCTTCTGGCCATTTCAGTTAGTGTATCCACCATTGCACTATTGCACTCATCATACTCTTGTCTTGCCTTTCTGCTGTTCAGTGGTAGGTTGTACATCACTGTGGTCATCACCTTTGAACCCCTAGTCTGAAGTGTTCTACAACGGAGTCATCTGCTTCCCCTCTGTCCATTCCTCCCATTTCATCAAAATTCCACTGTATTTTGATGAGCAGTACAATTCCTCCTCTTCCTCTGTTCTCTCTATCTTTCCTCAGTATCCAATATTCAGTTGGAAAGATTGCATCAGTTATCTTCCCTGTAAGATTTGTCTCTGTTGGTGCTATGATATCAAGTGATGCATCAATGATTCGTTCTTGCCATTCTTCACTCTTATTGAATTGGTACTATATTTTTGGAGGAGAGCACAGACTAGTGTGTGGGAGGCAGGGCAGAATATTATAGGAGGCTGCTGTGGTGGTGAAATTAGTGCTTGAGGGGGGTGGGGGCTGTGGAGTGTGGATTGTTTCTGGTTATTGTGTTTGGTTGGTATGGTGTTTGGTTGGTATGTGGTTGGTAGTTATGGGATTGATGGGATTCTGTGACCATTTGTGTTTGGTGTTTTCCCGGAGGCTGAGCTTTCCTGTCTGTCAGTGCCTGCCCTGTCTCTTTCCTTCCACGGTTGTCTTCCAACTCTCACTCTCGGTTGTTCCCTTTCTCTTTGCCTTCTGTCATGGTTGAGCTATAATTGCTGATATTCTTGGGAGTTCTTTAACAGTGGCTTCTGTTGTACTATACTGTTCCATACTGCTTCTGTCTTTAAAATCAATTTGATTGGTCGATTTTTTAACCTCGAATGCCTCCAAAGTCTGTAAAAATTTGTTATCTGGTAAATATCCTTGTTTCCTGTTATTGCAGTGATGCTCTTAATATTTTTTTCTCCCAATGCTTTCTTTCATCATCGGTCTTCCCTTCAGCCTCCTGAAACCCATGAATAATTGTTGACCTCTCCCTCTCTTCCAATTTCTTTTTCCTCCATATCTCTGGATGTGATTTAAGTATCTACTTTGTTTTTTCCCTTACCTCCCAGACACCCTGATGGCTTGATATTATTGTTGCAAGGGACATCTCCACTTTATTCCACATCAGCATACCAGTTCTTCCTTCAGTCTCTGTATCTTTGCCTCAGCAGTTACAGCTCAAAACTCCCACTTCTTGCTCTCTGCAGATAGCTTCTCTACCATATTATTACAAAGCTCATTTAACATTTTTTTTCATTCTTGATCCATTTTTCTTTTGAGCCTTTCTGCCCATTCTTTCTTTTCAGACTAGCCATCCTTGGTTCCCTTGCCTTTACGTTGTCTCTTTTGAGATCATATTTTTGTTTGTTTTATCCTGTTAGGATGCTCTAGTTCCTGCTGTTATGTGTAAAATTGTGTGTGTGTGTGTGTGTGTGTGTGTGTGTGTGTGTGTGTGTGTGTGTGTGTGTGTGTGTGTGTGTGTGTGTGTGTGTGTGTGTGTGTGTGTGTGTGTGTGTGTGTGTGTGTGTGTGTGTGTGTGTGTGTGTGTGTGTGTGTGGTTGTGTGTGTGTGTGTGAACGTGTGTGTGTGTGTGTGTGTGTGTGTGTGTGTGTGTGTGTGTGTGTGTGTGTGTCTGCAAACAGGGACACCTCAGAGTCTATTCCATCCGTCATGTCGTTCACAAATACCAGAAACAGCACTGGTCCTAGGACTGACCCCTGTGGGACCCCGCTGGTCACAGGTGCCCACTCTGACACCTTGCCACGTACCTTGACTCGCTGCTGTCTTCCTGACAAGTATTCCCTGTTCCATTGTAGTGCCTTCCTTGTTATTCCTGCTTGGTCCTCCAGTTTTTGCACTAATCTCTTGTGTGGAACTGTGTCAAACGCCTTCTTGCAGTCCAAGAATATGCAATCCACCCACCCCTCTCTCTCTCTTGTCTTACTGCTGTCACCATGTCATAGAACTCCAGTAGGTTTGTGACACAGGATTTCCCGTCCCTGAAACCATGTTGGCTGCTGTTGATGAGATCATTCCTTTCTAGGTGTTCCACCACTCTTTCCCTGATAATCTTCTCCATGATTTTGCATACTATACATGTCAGTGACACTGGTCTGTAGTTTAATGCTTCATGTCTGTCTACTTTTTTAAAGATTGGGACTATATTTGCTGCCTTCCATGCCTCAGGCAATCTCCCTGTTTCGATAGATGTATTGAATATTGTTGTTAGGGATACACATAGCACCTCAGCTCCCTCTCTCAGGACCCATGGGGAGATGTTATCTGGCCCCATTGCCTTTGAGGTATCTAGCTCACTCAGAAGCCTCTTCACTTCTTCCTCGGTTGTGTGCATTGTGTCCAGCACTTGGTGGTGTGCCCCACCTCTCCGTCTTTCTGGAGCCCCTTCTGTCTCCTCTGTGAACACTTCTTCGAATCTCTTGTTGAGTTCCTCACATACATCATGGTCATTTCTTGTTGTCTCTCCTCCTCCCTTCTTTAGCCTGATTACCTGGTCCTTGACTGTTGTTTTCCTCCTGATGTGGCTGTATAACAGTTTCGGGTCAGATTTGCCTTTCGATGCTGTGTCGTTTTCATATTGTCTTTGGGCCTCCCTTCTTATCTGTGCATATTCGTTTCTGGCTCTACGACTGCTCTCCTTATTCTCCTGGGTCCTTTGCCTTCTATATTTCTTCCATTCCCTAGCACACTTGGTTTTTGCCTCCCTGCACCTTTGGGTGAACCATGGGCTCATCCTGGCTTTTTCATGATTCCTGTTACCCTTGGGTACAAACCTCTCCTTATCCTTCTTGCATATTGTTGCTACATATTCCATCATCTCATTAACTGACTTTCTTGCCAGTTCTCTGTCCCACTGACCCCCCGCTCAGGAAGTTCCTCATTCCCGTGTAGTCCACTTTCTTGTAGTTTGGCTTCATTCGTCCTGGCCTTCCTGCTTCTCCCTCCACTTGTAGCTCTACTGTGTATTCGAAGCTTAAAATCACATGATCGCTGGCCCCAAGGGGTCTTTCATATGTGATGTCCTCGATATCTGCACTACTCAAAGTGAATGCTAAGTCCAGTCTTGCTGGTTCATCCTCTCCTCTCTCTCATGTGTGTCCCTTACGTGTTGGTACATAAAGCTTTTCAGTACCACATCCATCATCTTAGCCCTCCATGTATCTTGGCCCCCATGTGGCTCCAAGTTCTCCCAATTGATCTCCTTGTGGTTAAAGTCACCGATGATCAGGAGCTTTGCCCTGCATGCATGAGCTCTTCTGGCCACTGCAGCCAGTGTGTCAACCATCGCTCTATTGCTCTCGTCGTACTCTTGCCTTGGCCTCCTGCCGTTCTGTGGTGGGTTATACATCACTGCTATTGCCACCTTGGGACCTCCAGAGTGAAGCATTCCCACTATTTAATCACTTTCTTCTCCGCTGTCTCCTCTCTCCAGCTCATCAAAATTCCATAGGTTTTTGATCAGCAATGCCACTCCTCCACCCCCCCTGTTTCCTCTGTCTTTCCTCAGGATCTGGTATCCCGTTGGAAAGATGGCATCTGTTATCATACCTGTAAGCTTGGTTTCTGTGAGAGCTATGATGTCCAGTGATGCCTCTTTAACTCTTTTGTGCCACTCCTCCCACTTATTTGTTATTCCATCAGCGTTTGTGTACCATACCTTCAGTTTCCTTTCCAACACTCTGGTTTGGGGACCTGTGTGGGTGGGAGACCTGGTAGCATACTGTGGAATTCTATTGCTCGGTGTTGGGTGAAAGCTGTGGGTATGAATTGTAGTGTGTGTTGGGATGGTGTGATAGGTTGTGGGTTCTGAGGATAGTTGTGTATGTGCTTGCCCTTGCTGCTCTGTTCTGTTCTGACTGACCTCTGCTGGTTCCATCCTTGTCTCCTTTCCTAGCTCCTTTCGCTTTTTTGTCCTCTCCCTCAGCTGCTGTCGTTCTGTTTGTGTTCTGTCTCTGTCAAGGAACACCCTCTTGTACTCTTCTGAGTATTTCAACCATGGTTTCTCTTGGAGGATCCTGTTCCGCACTGTTTCCGTCCTGAGAATCAGCTTCATCGGTCGGTTTCTCCCCTTCGAGTACCCCTCTATTCTCTGAAAATTTACAATCTCGTCCATCTCTTCTTCACCTATTTCTGTGATGATTTTCTCAATCTCTTTTCTTTCTTCCTGCCGCCTTTCAGTGTGTGTCCTTTCCTCTCTCTCCTGAAGCCCATGGATAAACACTGATTTTGCCCATTCCTCCTCCCATTGCCTCACCCTCTGTGACTCTGGGTCCTGCCTGTATGTGGTCATTTTCTCCCTTGATTTTTCCAGTGGCTCTTGGTAGCATGGTTGTGCCTCAGTATTCGACCTATCACCCTCTCCATCTGCACCCAGCTGTTCTTCCCTTTCACTCCTTGGCCCTTCTTGGAAGGCTGATATGACCTTACCATAATTCATATCTCCTTCCTTCCTGTTCGGCCTCTCAGCTTCATATGCTGTGTCTTCTCTGGTCACTGCCCCTGTAACTTGCTTCAGCCTATTTATCTCAACTTCTAGGACCCTTATCTTGGCCACTGCAGTTTCGACTTGTGCCTCCCAATTCTTTGTCTCCTTCTCTAACCTCTTTTTCATTTTTACAGAGAGCTCTTTCTCCATTTTTTCAGAAAGCTCTCCTAATTTTCTCTCCCACTCTTGTTCCATCCCTTTCCACTGCTCTTCCATCCACTCCTCCCTACCAGAACCATTCTCATCTGATCCCTGGTTCCTGCGAGTCCCCACCATTTTTTTTGTGTGTGAGAGAGAGAGAGAGAAGGGAAAGGTATGAGAGAGAGAGAGGGATAGTGAGAAGGGAAAGGGGGAGAGAGAGAGTGAAAGAGAGGGGGAAAGAGAGAGAAGGGAAGGGTAGGTGAGGGGGAGAGTGAGAAGGGAAAATGGGGAAGATATATATATATATATATATATATATATATATATATATATATATATATATATATATATATATATATAGAGAGAGAGAGAGAGAGAGAGAGAGAGAGAGAGAGAGAGAGAGAGAGAGAGAGAGAGAGAGAGAGAGAGAGAGAGAGGGGAGGTAGGAGAGAGAGAGGGGGAGAGTGAGAAGGAAAAAGGAGGAGAGTGAGAGAGAGAGAGAGGGGGGAGAGAGAGAGAGAATGGAAGGGTAGGAGAGGGGGAGAGTGAGAAGGGAAAATGGAGAAGAGAGAGAGAGAGAGAGAGAGAGAGAGAGAGAGAGAGAGAGAGAGAGAGAGAGAGAGAGAGAGAGAGAGAGAGAGAGAGAGAGAGAGAGAGAGAGAAGGGAAAGGCAGAAGGAGAGAGGGAAAAAGAGGGAGAGAGAGAGTGAGAGAGGGAGGGTGAGAGAGAGAGAAGGGAAAGGTAGAAGGAGAGAGGGGGAGAGTGAGAGTGAGCTGATGTAGGTAACAACTCTTAGCTTGCCAATAAAGTTAGGAATCTTTAACCTGTAAATAGCTTGTCAATAAAGCTAGGGATCCTTAACCTTGTCAAACCCTATGTAAAAAATAAAAAAAAAGAGAGAGAGAGAGAGAGAAAGAGTGTTCGACATGAGAAACTTTGTTGATTTCCCTACTCACATCTCTGGCTCCTCCCTTGACCCAGTAGTGAGTGATCTGGCAGAAGGCATAGTCTCTTGTCAACCCCTCGGCTATATTGGATCGTCTGACCACAAGGCTGTTTTTACGACACTTAAGATCCCAACAGAACGAGGTGAGGAGTCCACACCCACAACCTGGCTATGGGAAAGGTAATTGGCCAGCCCTTTGCTCTGAGCTCGCCACCACCAATTGGAATGCTCTTCTCCAAGGGGATGTTGACAACCAAGTGAAAGCCTTCACTGGACACATCCTTAATCTACAACAAAAACACATTCCTCATCGGCAATATGTGACAAAGCCTACAGATCAGCCTTTGTTTGGCTTTCATTGTAGAGAGGCTGCTACTGCTTAGTACAAAGCATGGCGAAGGTATAAGAGACATCCTAACACCTATAACAGGAACTTGCACAGGCAAGCCTGTAGGCATGTGGGTGACGTTCAAAAGTGGGCCATTGCTAAATGGGAGGTGGACACTAAACGAAAGTTAGCATCAGGTAGTGTAGGCTCCAAAACCTGGTGGTTCCTGGTCAAGGACAGACAAGGTTATCTGCCTGATGAACTCTCATTCCACCTCTAAATCGACAAGATGGGACCACCTCTACTAGTAGTCAAGAGAAGGCGGACCTCTTTGCTGAACACTTTGCTACACAAAATGCAAGTTCCTGGTCCAGCAAGGGACCCTCCTTGGCTAGCTGCAAGAACTGTGTCAAAACTGTCAGTGGTGACAATAAGGCAGGAGGAGGTGCATTTCCTTCTTAAATTGCTTGACCTGGAAAAGGCTGTGGGCCCAGACAAGTTGAGCCCAAGATTGTTGAGAAGATGTGCAGACCAGCTAGCAGCACCACTAACTCGCATCTTTCAGCACTGCCTAGTACAGTGTAAATGGCCCTCTCTATGGAAAGAGGCAAATGTAGTCCCTGTTCACAAAAAGAAGAGCAGAGCAGAAATCAGCAACTACAGACCAGTGTCACTCCTGTCAATCACTGGTAAGATCCTTGAGACAATAATCTCAAGACAAATGACAGTTTTTTGACTATCACTCATTACTTGTGATCGTCAATATGGCTTCAAGAAAGGTTACTCTGCTGCTGATCTGTTGTTAAACCTCTCCACTAAGTGGCACCAGTCACTGGATGAATCCAAAGTCAGCTGTGTGGTAGCACTGGACATTGCTGGCGCTTTCAACCGGGTGTGGCACCAAGGCCTCTTAGCAAAACTTCAAGCACTGGGAATTGCAGGCTCTACGCTATGTCTTCTCAGTGATTACCTTCATGGTAGATCTCTAAGTGTAGTTCTCAATGGAAGGGAATCAGCAAGACATCCTACTGGGGCAAGTGTTCCACAAGGAAGCGTGCTGGGACCATTATTATGGAATATCTACTTCAACGACCTTCTTCATCTCATCCCTGAATCACATGCATATGCAGACGACTGTACACTGACATTCACTTATCCAAGAGAAGAAATGCCAGCTGCTCTAAGCTACATCAATCAGCTACATCAATAGATGGAAAATTTTATAGGGTGCTTACCTGTATGTATCTCAACATTATATACATACAAGTAATCTCATTGGGAGACAACCATATTGTTTACCGTAGTCACCCCGTGTAGACATGTGCAAAAACTTAACCACCTCTGGTCACTACAGGTGGCCCCTCGACCCTCACAATCTTGTCCACATCTATCCGAGACCAGTATAAATTGGGTAGCACCCTCAAGCACGGCGCTATTAATTAATTGTGGACTGTATAGATTATATTAGTTTAACTGAATGAAGGGGGGGGGGTAGGATACACATGGATACATCCATCAAGTAAAAACATTTGTACATAATCCCACCACTTACCAGATATCCCCTGGTGGTCACTTGATGTGGCTGGATCACCCTTAACCTATCCAATTAAAACATACCTAAACTGGCCAGTATCAGTCTGTTATAACTAGAAGGGTTACTTAACTGGGGGTGATTGATGCTCCTTATTTCCTCCATTCACCATCTCATTTCGACGTCCCGCCACACCGACACGGTTCTTATTCCAGCAGGACGAGGTATCCGTTGGTTTGTCCCGGTTTAGAAGTCGTGATACCATAAAACTTCACTATCCTCGATAAGATAATCACGCGTTCACTAGGAGCAGGATGATCTATTTCACATCCCGCATTCTCTTAACTTAATGTTATTATCACTGATTACATTACCATTCACAAGACGATTTAACGTCTCATTAACCTTATACACATTAGAGGTCACTCCATTAAGATCTGAGGCCGATGAGTAAGGATTAACTCAAGGGTATTTCCCCTGGACACACACCATGGCGTCGCACCAGTCAGCACTAATTTTACCATTTTATTATGGTGGTCCCGCAAATCACGTTCCCTCACTCTTCACTAGGGACAGTCACGACACTTCCTATTTATGAATTGAGGCCTATATTAATCCTTAGGCCGCCGTGAACGCCCGTTTCCTCATCCCCGGTTTTCACAGCCTCCTCACCCATTCAAAACACTGCCGCCACCTCGTGCCCCAGCTCGACCCCTAACCCCCCCCGCACATCTGAGCAGGCGCAGCGGGAACCAAGTTGGTTCCATTCAAAACACAAATACATTTTGACCCAAATCAACACATTAAACACTTATTAGGCACTATAGCTTCGGAAATTAAATAATTTCCACACTGCAGCTGGGCGGAAGTCGTTGTTAGACGACTTAAATTGCGTCTTCCTCCAGGAGACGATTCCAGCCCTCTCTAGATTGCGCTGCTGTTTTCCTAGTGGGTCTTACTACAATTTCTTCTTGCATTACTCGGTCAGTGTCTTCAATATCACTCGTGTCACTTTCCCTTAGATTTCCATCTACACTGGATTGAACACCATTTAATTCTAAGGGAATTAATTTATTAATGGTATGCAAACTTTCCTGACCACGACACAACACTTTGACGTTTCTGACAACACCTTGTGCATCTGGGTATAATGTAACTACCTTGCCCAGAGGCCACAATGTTCGATGTTGTTCTGTATCAATTAACACAATGTCACCTGGTTGAATGTTCTGTCGGTTTACTGCCTCTGGCGCACCATAAAAGTGTTCACATAGTGTAAGAAGGTATTTTTTACGCCACACATCAGACCAATGAGTAATTACCTTATTTAACATCTTAAACTTATCACTCAACACGGTCACGTTATTGTAATCCTCATCACTTCCCTCGGGATTATCTCTATAGATAGGTGCAGCTTCTAACCTTTGTCCACATATTAGGTGAGAGGGAGTCAGTATCTCCGCGTCAGGAGTGTCGCTCATGTATGACAGAGGGCGATTGTTTACCCGATTCTCTGCCTCCACCAACACTGCACGGAATTCCTCCAAATTAATTCTCTTCCTGTGTAGCACCTTACGAAGACATCTTTTCACTGTACCTATCATTCTTTCGTACAGTCCTCCCTGCCAAGGGGCTCTGGGAGTAATAAATTTCCAGACACACCCTCGCTGGGTCAACAAAGACTGAACATCATCACTCTTATTTAATTCCATCAAGTGTTGAGCACCTGCTACAAAATTGGTGGCATTATCTGAGATCATCAATCTTGGACAGGATCGCCTAGCTGCAAATTTCCGGAACAGCTGTATGAACTGTTCTGCAGACAAGTCCTGAGCCACTTCTAGATGAACAGCCCGATTAGCTGTACAAGTAAATAGACATACATACACCTTCAAGGGAACACCATCTGAAGTACCTGTTAAAATGATTGGCCCACTATAGTCCACTCCGGTCACATCAAATGGTTTTACCAACTGCATGCGTTCCTTGGGCAATGGTGGAGGACCTGGGTACATGTAGGTTCTGGCATCCACCCGACGACATATTACACACGACTTGATAATCCTTTTTTACGCTTTGCCGTCCTTGTGGAATCCAGAAGGTTTCCCGAATACAGTTTAAGGTATCCTGTATACCCCACCGTGCATCATGTTATTATGGGCAATAAAGACAATCAAGGTTGTCAGGTGATGAGTTTTGGGCAGCAAGATAAGATGCTTAGCATATTCCCTCAATTCAGCATTTTGTAACCTGCCTCTGCACCTAATTACATCATCCTCTAAATACAGCCCCAGCTTTTCTATTATTGAGCCTTTCACAATTTTTCCGTCCATCATTAATTTAATCTCATCCCTGTAGGTTTCTTCTTGTACCCTCTGTAGCCAGTATTTCAGGGGATGGGGAAAATTATATGAGATATTCATCTTACTTATAAATTTAAACACTAACCTTGTCACACTAATCAGCTTAGGTAAGGAAGAATACCTATTCATATCAATGGCTAAGGAGGGACTACTGACTGGAGCGGTGCTCACCGTAATTTCGACAGGAGCAATATGTGCCTTTTGCACCGGCCAGTTAATTTTGTCCACCAGCCAACTTGGCCCTTTAAACCACGATAAAGCACTCACAAATTTTTCATAAGTCAAGCCTCGAGACAAGAAGTCAGCTGGATTCTCGTCACCAGGAATGTGATTAAAGGTTAACATATGCTGACCCAAACTGTTATATTTCTCCTGCATTTGATTGATTTCAGCGACTCTGTTTTGTACATACACAATCTTACTGTTAGCATTACGAATCCATTGTAAGGATACCTCGTTATCAGACCAAATTACGGTGTCGCTGATATATATCTCTCGCAATTTATTTCTTATATAATTGGCTAATTTGACGCCTACATAAATGGCCGTTAATTCCAACTGAGGTAAGGTGCGTGATTTGATTGGAGCCACCTTAGCCTTAGACATAACAAGAGAAATGGCACTATTACATTGAAGGTAAGCGACTGCTCCATATGCTAATTTCGAAGCATCGCAAAAAATGTGGAGTACATTTTCTCCATCTTGGCTGGCCACATTACGTGGGAACTCCAACATTGGTAATCTTACATATTCACCTATTAGTTCTTCCCACCTTTCAAACTCCTGAAGCGAAAAGTCTTCAGGGGACTAAGTGGGTCATTAGGATTCTCGGGCCATAAGAACCTAGTGCAATCCCAGTCAGCCTCCTGCAGACCCACTCCTGGAGGTTACCTGGAGGTTATTCCGGGGATCAACGCCCCCGCGGCCCGGTCCATGACCAGGCCTCCCGATGGATCAGGGCCTGATCAACTAGGCTGTTACTGCTGGCCGCACGCAGTCCGACGTACGAGCCACAGCCCGGCTGATCCGGCACCGACTTTAGGTATCTGTCCAGCTCTCTCTTGAAGGCAGCCAGGGGTTTATTTGCAATTCCCCTAATGCTTGATGGGAGGCTGTTGAACAGTTTTGGGCCCCGGACACTTATGGTGTTTTCTCTTAGTGTACCAATGGCGCCCCTACTTTTTATTGGCGGCATTTTGCATCGCCTGCCCAGTCTTTTACTTTCGTAGGGAGTGATTTCTGTGTGCAGATTTGGGACCATTCCTTCCAAGATTTTCCAAGTGTAGATTATGATATATCTCTCCCTCCTGCGTTCCAACGAGTACAAGTCAAGTGCTTCCAAGCGTTCCCAGTAGTTAAGGTGCTTGACAGAACTTATACATGCAGTAAAGGATCTCTGTACACTCTCTAGATCTGCGATTTCACCTGCTTTGTATGGAGATGTTAATGTACAGCAGTATTCCAGCCTAGAGAGAACAAGTGATTTGAAAAGGATCATCATGGGCTTGGCATCTCTCGTTTTGAAAGTTCTCATTATCCATCCTATCATTTTCTTTGCACGTGCGATCGTGGCACTGTTGTGATCCTTGAAAGTGAGATCCTCAGACATTACTACTCCCAGGTCCCTTACATTATTTTTCCGCTCTATTGTATGGCCGGAGTCAGTAGTATACTCTGTTCTAGTTATTATCTCCTCCAGTTTTCCATAACGGAGTAGTTGGAATTTGTCCTCATTGAACATCATATTGTTTACCGTTGCCCACTGGAAAACTTTGTTTATATCTTCTTGGAGGTTAACCGCGTCCTCAGCAGATGACAGCCTCATGCAGATCCTAGTATCATCCGCAAAGGATGATACGGTGCTGTGGTGTATATCTCTGTTTATGTCTGATATGAGGATAAGGAATAAGATGGGGGCGAGTACTGTGCCTTGTGGAACAGAGCTCTTCACTATGGCAGCCACCGATTTAACTCTGTTGACCACTACTCTTTGTGTTCGATTTGTTAGGAAGTTGAAGATCCATCTCCCCACTTTCCCAGTTATTCCTTTAGCACGTATTTTATGGGCTATTACGCCATGATCGCATTTGTCAAATGCTTTTGCAAAGTCTGTATATATTACATCTGCATTCTGATTTTCTTCCAGTGCATCCAAGGCCATGTCATAGTGATCCAGTAGTTGTGAGAGGCAGGAGCGACCTGCCCTGAACCCATGTTGCCCTGGATTGTGCAGATTTTGGGAATCCAGGTGATTTGCAATCCTGCTTCTTAGCACTCTTTCAAAGATTTTTATGATGTGGGATGTCAGAGCTATTGGTCTATAGTTCTTAGCTAATGCTTTGCTGCCACCTTTATGGAGTGGGGCTATATCCGTTGTTTTAAGTGACTGTGGAATTTCACCCATGTCCAAGCTCCTCCTCCATAGTGTACTTAGGGCACGCGAGAGGGGTTTCTTGCAGTTCTTAATGAAAACAGAGTTCCACGAGTCTGGGCCCGGGGCTGAGTGCATAGGCATGTTGTCAATGGCTTTTTCGAAATCTATCGGAGTTAGGGTAATGTCGGAAATCTGGCATACATTTATGGAGTTTTGAGGCTCATTCATGAAGAAATCATTTGGGTCGTCGATCCTCAGACCGATTTGTGGTTCACTAAACACAGAGTCGTACTGGGATTTCAATATTTCAATATTTCTCAGGAAAGCTTTACTTATGTCCGCCGTAAAGGCATAATTCTTTAACCCTGAAGATTAATAATATGTCTCCCAGTTTTTCCGTCAACGGCAGACCTGTCATCAAACAGTCATTCAAACTAGGTACATTTTTGTTACTCCTGGCACTACAATTAAACACAATCCTCAGAGGAGTGGTCTTAGAATCCTTTTTCACTCCGTGATGTGGCAAATAGTGACCATAAATCTGGGCTTGCTCAGGAGGTACCTCCTCTGTGAATTTATTATTTAACTGCTCATTAATTATATCATCGTAAGCAGTCAACAGTTCTGGTGTCTTGCTCAGTTCGTGGAGCTGAGCCTTTAATTGTCCATATGCCATCCGGTAATTAGTTGGTAGGTCTGGATGGTTCAGCTTCCACGGAAGTCTCACCCAGTATTGTCCAGATTCAAATTTAACATCCTTCTGGTATTGTTCTTGAGTAAAGGAATCATCTGGACTTTCTTCATTTACATTGATCCCTATGCTGTCCAATTCCCATAATTTATACACAGGTTCAACTTCATCCTCTATTGAAGTATATTTATACTGGGGTGATATTTCATGAGTAAGACACACCGTAACTGTATTTATGGCTTCCTCTAGTCATTCATTATCAGTACGAGGAAGCCTGCCATACATCACGTGACCTCCTGCAGTCCTTAGAAGGGTGACTCCGCATTTCTTTGTCATGCCCTTTACAAAGGTGGCATGATGGTCACTACCTAGCAAAATATCTATTGGCCCCACAGAATCATTATTTACATCAGAAGGTGCCAAATTTACCTTACTTGAAAGCCTTTCAGTAGCGTTACCAAGCCCTATTGAAGATATTTTCTCTGGGAGCCTATCCACAATTACGGCATTAATACGTTTTCTCTCATTGCCCAGCCTGACAGTTACATAAACAGTGTCGTATGACTGGGCCTTCTTATTCGAGAGAAAGCCAGATAACTTGAGTATAGCAGGATCTCCCATTTGTACCTTCATCCCATTAAGGCAATTACGTTTTATGAAGGTATGTTGTGATCCCTGATCCAGTAATGCTGTTACAGTTTTGGATTTACGCCGTTTATCATTAATCACCACATCCAACACAGGTAAAGCTACCTCAGCTAGGCCATCATTACCTACATTAGCTGCAATCTTTACGTTGGCTACTGTTGTGTCCGGGTTATTATCACTATCAGTACTATTGTTACCATTATTACGATTAGATCCGCCCTTACACATAGCTATGTGGTGTCTTCCCTTGTTACACTGATAACAATGGTGCAAGTTAGCACGGCAATCCCTTACATTATGATTTCCTAGACACCTGATACATCTAGCAAGCTCTTCCAATCTTTCCACTTTAACATCCCATGAATCATAGGCATTACAGTTCTTAGAGAAATGAGTACCGTTGCAGAAGATACAATCTCTCCTTTCTTTGCCTGACCTCTTATCAACTGGGCTACCCTTATTGTGGTACTTCCTCCTCTTGCTTTGATGTGGAGAACCACTATTACTGCCCCCTGTCACTTGATATGTGCCTAAGTAACCCCGTTTAGTAGGTGACTTATGATTATTGATATTGGGATAAAGTTTCCTTTTGTGGAACTTGACAGGTGCACTGGGGTCTGTAGACGTGGTATTCCTAGAGGTAATGGGTTGGCTGGTCTGCAGTTGGACAATTAGCTCCTGCAGGCCCACTCTTATTTCTTCCAACCCGAAGTAACCCTTGTGATATCTGTTAGATAGCCACTCTACTGTCTTGTGGTTCAATTTATTCTGAATCAAGGCACTCGACAACTACTCTGCTCTCTCCAGATCATATTTATTACTCAAGGTCTTAAGAGTGCTTTCTATTTTGATCCTAAATTGCTGTAAGCTGTTGCGGTTGTGATCTGGAGTCTTCAAACTAGCCAAATTAGCTACTAGATCCAGCCTACTTTGCTCCAAGTTACCGTAAGTGACCTCCAACAAGTCAACTGCCTCACTATAGGAGTCATCTACATTTGGGAATGCTTGTATGAGAACATGCGCATCTCCTCTTACTTGTCCCTTTAAATAGCATAATTTGGTAACACTTGCAAGATCACTCCTATCATGTACGACTGCTTTAAAGATAGACCAAAACTCCCAGTTTTCTCCCGGATTAAACACAGGCATGCATAATTCTGGGAGTTTTGGTAGACATCTCTGATTTTCCTTACTAGGTTGACCAACAACATTGTCTACACCCTTTACCTTCTCTAAAGCCTTAGTTTTGCAGGACACAATGTTGTCCTCCACTTCATAATATTGATCCAGCAGCCGTTCCCTTTCAGCATCATCTGCACAATTCACCAGAAGATCGCTCTCACAGTCCTTATACCACAATTTATATGACTCATATCTACTTTCTAACACATCAAGGTGTAGCTTTAATTCATCAGGGTTTACCGTTTCTTGTCTCATTAACTCCATACACTTGTTGTATGATTTAGTAACATGACCCTTCCGAGCTTGTAGTGACGCTTTCTTTCCTTTCGCATCCATGGACTTGCCAGCCGCACTAACTTCCTCAGACCCAGCCATGGTTAGGGAATTAATAATCACCAATTATACGACATAAGTAGACACTTTCTGTGAGTAATTCTTGCACTTGTATAAATCCTAGCCACCCATGTGCTAGTAATTAATTGGGCTAATTATCATCCACCACACGACCGATTAAATTTGTGTACCCTATACCCACTTTCTTCAATCAGTCACTTAATTATTAAGTAATTAATTCAATTAATTTTTCACTGATTGCATCCGGTTCAGGAAGGACCAGTGGGCAGATATGGAAAATTTTATAGGAGTGATTACTTGTACATACCTCAACATTACATGCATACGAGTAATCTCCTTGGGAGACAACAAAGATATTGTTTACCGTAGTCACCCATGTAGACATGTGAGAAAACTTAACCACCTCTGGTCACTGCAGGTGGCCCCTCGACCCTCACAATCTTATCCATATCTATCCAAGACCAGTATAAATTGGGTAGCACTCTCAAGTACGGCGCTACTAATTAATTGTGGACTGTATAGATTATATTAGTTTAACTGAATGAAGGAAGGAGGGGGGGTAGGTTACACATGGATATACCCATCAAGGAAAAACACTTGTACATAATCCCACCACTTACCAAATATTCTCTGGTGGTCACTTGATGTGGCTGGATCACCCATAACCTATCCAATTAAAACATACCTAACTGGCCAGTATCAGTCTGCTATAACTAGAAAGGCTACTTAACTGTGGGTGATTGATGCTCCTTATTTCCTCCATTCACCATTTCTTTTCGATGTCCTGCTACACCGACACGGTTCTTATTCCAGCAGGACGAGGTATCCGTTGGTTTGTCCCGGTTTAGAAGTCGTGATTCCATAAAACTTCGCTCCAGGTAAACTCCAGGTATCCTCGGGACGAAAACCACGCGTTCACTCGGAGCAAGGCGATTTATTTCACTTCCCGCATTCTCTTAACTTAATGTTATTATCACTGATTACATTACCATTCACAAGACGATTTAACGTCTCATAATTATTATACACATTAGAGGTCACTCCATTAAGATCTGAGACCGATGAGTGAGGATTAACTCACGGGTAATTTCCCCTGGACACATTCCATGGCGGCGCACCCGTCAACCACGGTCCTACCATTATCCACTTATTTTACCACTTTATCACGGTGGTCACGTAAATCTCATTCCCTCACTCTTCACCAGGAACAATTACGACACTTCCTATTAGGAAGTGAGGCCTATATTAATCCTTAGGCCGCAGTGAACGCCAATTTCCTGATCCCATGTTTCACAGCTTCCTCACTACATTCAAAACACTCCCGCCACCTCGTGCCCCAGTTCGGCCTATACCCCCGCACATCTGCGCATGCGCAGTGGGAACCCAGTTGGTTCCATTCAAAATACAAATACATTTTGACCCAAATCAACACATTAAACACTTATTAGGCACTACAGCTTCGGAAATTAAATAATTTCCACACCCAGGATGACTCGGGTATGGAAAACATTCGTACAGCATAATGATGTCAACGAGATAAAGTAAGTTGATCAAATGAAAATGCTGGCCCACTGATGGCTCCAATTTCATCCTGTTCCCTACTTGTATGTCTCATAACAATAAAAATGCTTTCAAAAGAGCTGATGTAGGTAACAGCTCTTAGCTTGCCAATAAAGTTAGGAATCCTTAACCTGTAAATAGCTTGTCAATAAAGCTAGGGATCCTTAACCTTGTCAAACCCTGTGTAAAAAAAAAAAAGAGAGAGAGAAAGGGGGAGAGAGAGAGGGGGGAGAGAGAGGGGGAGAGAGGGGGAGAGGGGGGGAGATGGAAGAGAGAGAGGGGAGAGAGAGAATAGGGGGAGAGAGAGGGGAGGAGGGGAGAGAGATGGGAAAAGGGAGAGGGGAGAGATAATGATAGGGGAGAGATGTTAGACAGGGGGAGAGATGGTAGACAGGGGGAGGTGTAAGAGGGAAGAGATGTTAGAGGGGAGAGATGGGAGAGGGAAGAGATGGGAGAGGGGAGAGAGAGAGAGATAGGTAGAGAGTGATAGGTAGAGAGAGAGCGATAGGTAAAGAATGAGATAGGTAGAGAGAGACAGGTAGAGAGAGATAGGTAGAGAGGGAGACAGGTAGTGTGAGAGAGAGAGAGAGGAGTGAGGTTTAGATGGTCAGTTCACAGGAAGGTGTGAAATCCTGTGTATGTGTGTCTGTTTGCGTGGGTACTACAGCTTACAAGTGCTAGTGCCTGTGTGTGTGTGTGTGTGTGTGTACTCACCTATTTGTACTCACCTATTTGTGGTTGCAGGGGTCGATTCATAGCTCCTGGCCCCGCCTCTTCGCTGAATGCTACTAGGTCCTCTCTCTCCCTGCCCCATGAGCTTTATCATACCTCGCCTTAAAACTATGTAGGGTTCCCGCCTCCACTACGTCACTTTCTAGGCTATTCCACGGCCTGACAACTCTATGACTGAAGAAATACTTCCTAAAATCCCTTTGATTCTTCTGAGTCTTCAACTTCCAATTGTGACCCCTTGTTTCTGTGCCCCTTCTCTGGAACATCCCGTCTTTGTCCACCTTGTCTATTCCTCTCAGTATTTTGTATGTCGGTATCATGTCCCCCCTATCTCTCCTGTCCTCCAGTGTCGTCAGGTTGATTTCCCTTAACCTCTCCTCGTAGGACATACCTCTTAGCTCTGGGACTAGTCTTGTTGCAAACCTTTGCACTTTCTGTGTGTGTGTGTGTGTGTGTGTGTGTGTGTGTGTGTGTGTGTGTGTGTGTGTGTGTGTGTGTGTGTGTGTGTGTGTTTGTGTGTGTGTGTGTGTGTGTGTGTGTGTGTGTGTGTGTGTGTGTGTGTGTGTACTCACCTATTTGTACTCACCTATTTGTGGTTGCAGGGGTCGAGTCCTAGCTCCTGGCCCCGCCTGTTCACCGGTTGCTACTAGGCCCTCTCTCTCCCCGCTCCATGAGCTTTATCAAACCTCGTCTTAAAACTGTGTATGGTTCCTGCCTCCACTACGTCATTTTCTAGGCTATTCCACTGCCTTACAACTCTATGACTGAAGAAATACTTCCTACTATCTCTCTGACTCATTTGTGTCTTCAACTTCCAATTGTGGCCTCTTGTTTCTGTGTCCCCTCCCTGGAACATCCTGTCCTTGTCCACCTTGTCTATTCCACGCAGTATTTTATATGTCGTTATCATGTCTCCCCTGACCCTCCTGTCCTCCAGTGTCGTCAGGCCGATTTCCCTTAATCTTTCTTCATAGGACATTCCCCTTAGCTCTGGAACTAACCTTGTTGCAAACCTTTGTACTTTCTCTAGTTTCTTGACGTGCTTTATCAAGTGCGGGTTCCAAACAGGTGCTGCATACTCCAGTATGGGCCTGACATACACGGTGTACAGTGTCTTGAATGATTCCTTACTAAGGTATCGGAATGCTGTTCTCAGGTTTGCCAGGCGCCCATATGCTGCAGCAGTTATCTGATTGATGTGTGCTTCCAGAGACATGCTCGGTGTTATACTCACCCCAAGATCTTTCTCCTTGAGTGAGGTTTGCAGTCTTTGGCCACCTAGCCTATACTCTGTCTGTGGTCTTCTCTGCCCTTCCCCTATCTTCATGACTTTGCATTTGGCAGGATTAAATTCGAGAAGCCATTTCCTGGACCAGGTGTCCAGTCTGTCCAGGTCTCTTTGAAGTCCTGCCTGGTCCTCATCAGATTTAATTCTCCTCATTAACTTCACATCATCTGCAAACAGGGACACTTCTGAGTCTAACCCTTCCGTCATGTCGTTCACATATACCAAAAATAGCACTGGTCCTAGGACCGACCCCTGTGGGACCCCGCTCGTCACAGGTGCCCACTGTGATACATCATTACGTACCATGACTCGTTGTTGCCTCCCTGTCAGGTATTCTCTGATCCATTGCAGTGCCCTTCCTGTTATATGCGCCTGATGCTCTAGCTTCTGCACTAATCTCTTGTGAGGAACTGTGTCAAAGGCCTTCTTGCAGTCCAAGAAGATGCAATCAACCCACCCCTCTCTCTCTTGTCTTACTTCTGTTATTTTATCATAAAACTCCAGAAGGTTTGTGACACAGGATTTGCCTTCCATGAATCCGTGCTGGTTGGCATTTATACTCCTGTTCCGTTCCAGGTGCTCCACCACTCTCCTCCTGATAATCTTCTCCATAATTTTGCATACTATACACGTCAATGACACAGGTCTATAGTTTAGTGCCTCTTTTCTGTCTCCTTTTTTGAAAATGGGAACTACATTTGCCGTCTTCCATACCTCAGGTAGTTGCCCAGTTTCCAGGGATGTGTTGAAGATTGTGGTAAGTGGTACGCACAACATATCTGCTCCTTCTCTAAGGACCCACGGAGAGATGTTGTCCGGTCCCATTGCCTTTGAGGTATCGATGTCCCTTAGCAGTTTCTTCACCTCCTCCTCATCTGTATGTATGTCGTCCAACACTTGTTGGTGTATTCCTTGTTGGTGTCCCCATCTGGTCTGTCCCCCCAGAGTCCTTCCTGTCTCTACTGTAAATACTTCCTTAAATCTCGTGTTGAGCTCCTCACATACCTCTTGATCGTTTCTTGTGAGTTCTCCACCTTCTTTCCTCAGCCTTATCACCTGGTCCTTGACTGTTGTCTTCCTCCTAATGTGGCTATACAGCAGTTTCGGGTCAGATTTGACTTTCGATGCTATGTCGTTTTCATACTGTCGCTGGGCCTCCCTCCTTATCTGCGCATACTCGTTTCTGGCTCTTCTACTAATCTCCTTGTTTTCCTGGGTCCTATGCCTCCTGTACCTTTTCCATTCTCTGTTGCACTTAGTTTTTGCCTCCCTACACCTTCGGGTAAACCAAGGACTCGTTTTGGTCTTCCTATTATTTCTGTTTCCCTTGGGAACAAAACTTTCCTCTGCCTCCTTGCACTTTGTTGCCACATATTCCATCATCTCGTTTACTGATTTTCCTACCATTTCTCTGTCCCACTGAACCTCCTGCAGGAAGTTTCTCATACCTGTGTAGTCCCCCCTTTTATAGTTTGGCCTGTCCCCTTCAGTTCCTGTTACCTTCTCCACTTGTAACTCTACTATATAGTCAAAACTCAGAACCACATGATCGCTAGCTCCAAGGGACCTCTCGTAAGTGATGTCCTCAATGTCTGAACTGCTCAGGGTGAACACAAGATCCAGTCTTGCTGGCTCATCCTCCCCTCTCTCTCTGGTTGTGTCCCTGACATGTTGATGCATGAGGTTTTCAAGTACCACATCCATCATCTTGGCTCTCCATGTTTCGGGACCCCCATGTGGCTCCAGGTTTTCCCAGTCGATCTCCCTGTGGTTGAAATCGCCCATTACCAGTAACTTTGCTCTGCTCGAGTGAGCTCTTCTTGCCACCTCAGCCAGTGTGTCCACCATCACCCTGTTGTTTTCTTCGTACTCCTCTCTTGGCCTCCTGCAGTTCTGTGGTGGGTTATACATCACTCCAATGACTACTTTATGTTCTCTGGACTGAATTGTACCTACAATGTAGTCTCTTTCTCCAATCATGTCCATGCCTTCCATTTCCTCAAATCCCCATTGGTGTTTTATGAGCAGTGCAACCCCTCCTCCCCCTCTACTCCTTCTATCTTTCCTCAGGATCTGATATCCTGTTGGGAAGATTGTGTCTGTTATTGTCTCAGCGAGTTTTGTTTCTGTGACTGCTATGATGTCTGGGGATTTTTCACTGATTCTTTCATTCCACTCCTCATGTTTATTCGTTATTCCATCCGCGTTTGTGTACCAAACCTTTAGTTTCTTTTCTATCATTGTGGTCATGCAAGTATATTGGGGTTGGGGGAGCGAGAGCCTTGGTGGGGGCCTATATGGGGCTGTGGTGTAGGTGGGGTTTGTGTTGATGGGGGTGGGGTCAGAATGCCCATAAGGGACAGCTGTTGGGGTGAGGTTTGTGATATGGGGGTTGGTGGCAGAGGGAACAGTGAGTGGGTTGTAGTATAGGTTGCTCAGTTGCGTTGGGAATGTCGCGGGTGGAGTCTTTTGGTGGGAGATTCTGTGGGGTGTGTTTGCCCTTCCTCCTGTGTCTGGGTCCTGCTCATTTTCATTGCTTCTCGTTCCTCCTTGCGTCTCTGTACCCTCTCTTTCAGTGTAGTCCTTTCTTCTTGTGTTCTGTCGCGGTCGAAGTATACTCTCTGGTA
This sequence comes from Cherax quadricarinatus, assembly GCF_038502225.1. Lineage (NCBI taxonomy): Eukaryota > Metazoa > Arthropoda > Malacostraca > Decapoda > Parastacidae > Cherax > Cherax quadricarinatus. The sequence continues at coordinate 48,643,862 of NC_091292.1, read as the reverse complement.
CCCCTCTCTGTCCCTCAGTCTTGCTTTCTCTTGCAGAATCCTGGTTCGAATTGATTCTTCCTTGAAGGTTACTCTGACAGGCCGTATCCTTCCACTCGCAAACCACCCAATTCTCTGAAAATTTGTCACCTGGGTCATATTGCCCTCCCCTATTGTTTTCATGATGCCTTCAATCATTTTTTTCTCCTCCTGTTTTATTTCTTCAAAGTTGGCCCCCTTGGCTTCTTGGAGCCCATACACAAAAACTGACCTCGCC
>NC_091292.1:48576106-48638606 GCF_038502225.1 Cherax quadricarinatus | reverse complement strand
CGTGCAGTATAGGGTTATCATATGAAGGTGCACATCTTAGGAAATATGTTAACCTGGGAAGACTCAACTCTTCCAGTTTCTTCCTGAGAATTGTGTCAATGGCATCACTTCCCAGAGGTGCTGCAAGCAAGACGCTACTTGTGTGGGCAATGACTGATGCTCCTGGTAGGTTTGATATCACTGTATCTATCACTTATTGAATGACTGAGATGATTTCACATTTGGATGGATTCAGGCTGAGACCCATTTCCTGTCCCCGTGTCATCACCTGCGTAAGATCATCTAGAAGCATCTCATCTGTACCTACTAGTGTGCCATCATCCAGGAACCAAATGTTTAGCTCACTGAACAGTCTGACTGTGATTTCCCTAACCGCCATACAAAAGAGAAATGGAACGAGAGGATCCTCATGTTGAACACCGTGTGATATGATTTCATGCTCTCCAAACAGGAGCACTGATTCCTCGGTATATCCAAGTGAAACCAGAGGGAAGAGACCAGGGAAATGTTCTTGAGCAGCTGCTAACACCACGTCTCTTTTCAGGAGAATAAATGCATTTTTTAAATCTAATTTTACTACGACATTGTCCTCAGGCAGGTTGTTGATATACTCCCTTGTTGCATGAGCTGCTGCTTCACTTCCTTGAGGGACCCCAAAACCAAGCTGGTTTGAATGCAGCATCATGGTCGCCTCTCCGCAAATACTTCGGAAAGCAGCTTTGGAAACGAGGCGGCAAAAAGTGTTGCCCACTGCAATTGTCCTAATTCCTGTATCGTTGAATCAAGCCTTGTTGCATCCTTTCCACGTTTTTCTTAATCAAACGTTATGTGGTGGCAAATCTTACTTTTTACTGCCTGAAGAAACCATGTTATACAGAGTGATGATGCTGACTTTTAGTCGTTAAGTTGTGTTTTTCTCTCACATAATCACGTCATTCTGAAATTATAAGTATATATTATCAGGACATTTCGCCTTATTGAACACAACATGTCAGCCTCAAGAAAAGTGTTGGAAATGCTGTGGCTACACGGAAACAAGTGGAATACGAACACTTATTTAATCTCAGCAGGCATAAAAGATTGAATCTGACGCTTCTCATGCTCAGGAAAAATGGGAATAGATCCTCATTAATGCTGACTGAAATAAAAAAAAAATTGTTCATATGTCACTCGTCTCCGTGGAGTCATAACACTCTAAATATCTCTTGTGAGACTGCCATCATGTGAGGGACAACATAAAACACTATATAGCCAACAAGTATTTAAGGTTTGGGCCTTAACCTCAGAGTCATAGTGATCGATGGCAAAACAGTCTAAGCCGCCTCAGAGGCACCGTGCTAGTAGTGCTAGCCCTGGCTGGGTAAAACCAGTGTGGCCTTCTATTCTTCATTTTTTACAGACAAAATGTTTGTTCAAGGTCACCTGGTCTATGTGGGGTCACAGCATATAAGAGAGAGAGAGAGAGAGAGAGAGAGAGAGAGAGAGAGAGACAGACAGACAGACAGACAGAGAGAGAGAGAGAGAGAGAGAGAGAGAGAGAGAGAGAGAGAGAGAGAGAGAGAGAGAAAGAGAGAGAGAGAGAGAGAGAGAGAGAGATGTGCAGATTAGCTATCGGCACCTCTAATTCGCATCTTTCAGCACTGCCCAGAACAGTGTAAATGAGGCAAATGTAGTCCCAGTTCACAAAAAGAAAAGCAGAGCAGATTTCAGCAACTACAAACCAGTGTCACTCCTGTCAGTCACTGGCAAGATCCTTGAGACAATAATCTCAAGAAAAATTATAGTTTTTTGACTACCACTCACTACTTTCTTACCATCAATATGGCTTCAGGATAGGTTACTCAGCTGCTGATCTGTTGTTGAAACTCTCCACTAAATAGCACCAATAACTGGATGAATCCAAAGTCAGCTGTGTGGTAGCACTGAACATTGCTGGTGCTTTTGATTGAGTGTGGCACCAGGGCCTCTTGGCAAAGCTGCAAGCACTGTGAATTGCAAGACGTTCTATTGGGGCAAGTGTTCCACAAGAAAGTGTGCTTGGGTCATTGTTATGGAATGTGTACTTCAATGACCTTTTTCAGCTCATCCCAGAATCCCATACACATGCAGACGACTATACTCTGACATTTACTTATCCAAGAGAAGAAATGCCAGCTGCTCTATGCTACATCGATCAAGAGCTATGAGCTATATCAGCTTAGGGAAACCGATGGAAGGTAACATTTGCATCTGAGAAAACACAAATGATGATGGTCTCTAGGCACCATGATGGTAATGCCAGAGCAGTAGTAAGTATGAATGGGAGAGTGTTCGTACCTGGGGAAGAAGTTGATATCCATGGAGTGAAAATTGATTACTAACTGACAATGAAGAATCACGTTGTAAATCTTGCAAACAAGGCAGCCAGGGAGCTTACAACGCTTCGACATATCTCGCATCTGCTTGACAGCAGGGGTTGCAAGATTCTGTATGAGGCACAAGTATGCTCACACCTTGAGTATGCTCCACTTTCATGGTTTGCCTGCCCCCCACATCCCATCTGCGACTGCTTGACAAAGTATACAACAGAGCAAGACGTCTCATCTCTCGCCTGGACCCATCCTGGATAGATCTGTCATTTCAGCAGAGCCTTCAACATAGGAGGGATGTGGGCAGTCTTACTGTCATGTACAAGGCCAACATTGTCAAAGTACCACTCCTGAATCCACTTCGAGGGCAATGAGAAACAAGCTTCTATACCACAAGACGGGGAGAAGGCAGCAACTTCACTCTGGTTGTACACTTCTTCACAACATCACTTTATATGAGAACATTTATCCCCAGAATGATTCGAGTCTGGAACACATTCGTACAGCATTATGATATCAACGAGATCAAGTCAGCTGATCAAATGAAAATGCTGGCCCACAGATGGCTCCAACTCCATCCTGTTTCCTACTTGTATATTTCATAATAATAAAAATGCTTTCAAATGAGCTGATGTAGATAACAGCTCTTGGTTGTCAATAAATTTAGGAATCCTTAGCTTTCCAATAACTTGTCATTAAAGTTAGGCATCTTAACCTAACCTTGTCAGACCCTTTGTATCAGAGAGGGAGAGAGAGAGAGAGAGAGAGAGAGAGAGAGAGAGAGAGAGAGAGAGAGAGAGAGAGAGAGAGAGAGAGAGAGAGAGAGAGAGAGAGAGAGAGAGAGAGAGAGAGAGACAGAGAGAGAGAGAGACAGAGAGAAATAAGTTACCAAATGTCAGAATAAAACACTGCTCACAAATAGACAAAATCTGGCAGTCATGGAGGTGTTGAGAAGTGTTTGGTAAGAAAACACTAGGAAAAAGCAAGGAAGCAGTTGTTCCCTGATACTCTCTCCACCACGACGTTTTTGTATTCCGTGTTACAAGCTCCATGACACCTCAGCTTGGATGAAAGGATAGGCTCCTGCTCTTTCCTGTATTACTTTCAGGGGTTAGCACTTCAGAAATCACGTAGTGCGTGCTGCCTCACCAATGTTTGTATGTACAGGTGCACTATTACGTGTGCGTGTGTGTGTGTTTGTGTTTGACTGTAAATATGTGTGTGCATGTTTTTGCCTAATTGTTCTTGTGGTTGCAAAGGTAGAGTAATAACTCCTGGTCCCTTCTCTTCCTGGTCGTTATTGGGTCAACTCTCTCCCTGCTCCATGAGCTTCATCATATCTCTCCTTACAGCTAGGGCTCCTGACAAGCAAAATGTGATCAGTCATGAGGGTGTCTTCACAAAATTCAACTTCAATAATAAAAACATACAATGGGAACAAGTCAACCATTCCTAAATGAAATAAGCTGGGAGGATATCATAAACAACAAGGATCCAAACTTTTGCCTAGAAAAAATAAACTCTCTGGTTCTTGAGATCTGCTCAAGGCACATTCCATTAAGATTAAGAAAGAGAAGATGTAAACTAGAAAGAGAGAGACACTCCCTATACAGATGAAGGCGAAGATTCACAGAGCTTCTAAGAGGGGCCAATATATCTAAAATACGAAGAGAGGCACTGGTCAATGAAATTGCAAATATCAAACTTAAGCTGAAGAAATCTTACAGAAGACAAGACTCGCAGGAAGAACTAAAACCCATGAAGGAAATTAAAAAAAATACTTCTTCTTGTATGCCAAATCTAAGGAAAAAACAATATCCACGATTGGGCGCCTGCTTAGGCGAGATGCAACATACAGAGATGATAGCCATGAAATGAGTGAATTACTAAAGTCACAATATGACTCAGTGTTTAGTGAGCCACTGCCCAGACTAAAGGTCGACAATTCAAATGAATTCTTTATGAACGAGACTCAATATCTGGTCATTCTCAAAAATCTCTGATATAATCCTAACACCACAGGACTTTGAAAAGGAAATAAATGACATGCCCATGCACTTTGGCCAAGGCCCAGATTCATGGAACTACGTGTTCATCAAGAACTGCAAGAAGCCCCTGTTGCGTGCCTTCAGTATTCTATGGAGAGGGAGTATGGACCCGGGGGTCATCCCACTATAAAAAAAACAGGCATAATCCAACTCTACAAAGGTGGCAGTAAAACAATTGCAAAGAACTACAGACCGATTGCACTAACATCCCATATCATAAAAATCTTTGAAAGGGTCCTAAGAAGCAAGATCGCCAACCACCTGGGTACCCATTAATTACACAACCCAGGGCATCACGGGTTCCGAGCAGGTCGCTCCTGCCTATTACAGCTATTGGACTACTATGACAAGGTCCTGGATGCTGTAGAGGATAAATAAAATGCAGATGTAGTACATACAGATTTTGCAAATGCTTTCGACAAGTGTGACAGTGTACAAAATGCATGGTAAAGGAATAACAGGAGAAGTTGGTAGATGACTGTATATTTTCCTGGCAAACAGAACACAATGAGTAATAGTAAACAGAGTAAAGTCTGAGGCAGTTACGATTCCACAAGGCACAGTACTCACTCTCATTCTATTCCTCATCCTCATAACTGACATAGATAGAGATGTAAGCTAGAGCTCCATCTCTTCCTTTGTGGATGACACCCGAATTGCCATGACAATGACCACCATCGAAGACACAGCAAAACTCCAAGCGGACATCAACCAAATCTTCAAATGGGCCACTCAAAACAATATGAAGTTCAATGAAGAGAAATTTCATCTACTCAGATATGGAAAACTTTAGGAAATTAAAACTGCATCAGGGTATACGACAAATTCTATCCATCAAATAAAGTGAAAAAAATAATGTAAAGGACCTAGTAGTGATAATGTTAGAGGATCTCGCCTTCAATGACCATAACAATATATCTACCGCATCTGCTAGGAAAATGATGCGATGGATAATTAGAACCTTCTAAACTAGGGACAGCAAGCCCATGATGATTCTTTTCAAATCTCTTGTTCTCTCTAGGCTGGAATACTGCTATACACTGACGGCCCCCTTCAAGGCAGGCAAAATTGCTGACCTTGAGAGTGTACAAAAAACTTTCACTGCACACATGAATACGATAAGGTTCCTAAATTACTGGGAATGGTTGAAGGCCTTTCATTTGTTTTCCCTGGAACACAGACGAGAAAGATACATGTTAATAAATACTTGGAAAATCCTCCCTATGAAAGCAAAAGACTCGGCAGAAGATGCAACATTCCCCCCATTGAAAAGCAGGGGCGCCACGAGTACTCTGAGAGACAACACAATAAGTGTCCGGGACACAGAACTGTTCAACTGCCTTCCAGCATACATAAGGCTGTCTTCAAGAAGGCACTGGACAAGCACCTAAAGTCAGTACCTGACCAACCGGGCTGTGGTTAGTACGTTAGTTTGCGTGCGGCCAACAGTAACAGCCTGGTAGATCAGACCCTGATCAACCACGAGGCCTGGTTTTAGACAGAGCCGTGGGAGCGTTGACCCCCGAAACCCTCTCCAGGTAAACTCCAGGTATGTATGGATCCTGCCTCCACTACATCATTCTCCAGATTGTTCCACCTCCTGACAACTCTGTGACTGGAGAAATAATTCCTAACATCCCTGTGACTCATCTGAGTTTTCATTTTCCATCTGTGAACCTCTAACTGCTAAGTCCAATCTCTGAAACATTCTGTCGCTATCTACAATGTCAATTCCTCTCAGTATTTTGTTATTATCATGTCCTTCAGTGTCGTCAGGTTGATTTCTCTTAACCTCTCCTCGTTGGACATACCCCTTAGCTCCACGACTGTTCTTGTTGCAAACCTTTCTCACTTTCTCTAATTTCTGAACGTGCTTGACCAGGTGTGGGTTCCATATCGGTGCTTCATGCTCCAATATAGAGCTGACGTACACGAAATACAGTGTCTTGATCGATTCCTTACTTTGATGTGAGTGTCTGTGTGTGAGTGTGAGTGTTCTTATTATGTGTGATTATAGGGGTCGAGTTACAGCTCGTTTCCCTGTTTCTTCACCGGCCGCTACCAGGTCCACTTTCTCACCACTCCAAGATCCTTATCGTACCTCTTCTTTAAGCTATGCATTGGATCCTGCCTCAACTACTTCACTCTTCAGATTCTTCCACTTCCTGACAACTCTAAAGTTGAATAAATGCTCTTTTTCTCTTTTTTTTAACAAGTCGGCCGTCTCCCACCGAAGCAGGGTGACCCAAAAAGAAAGAAAATCTCCAAAAAGAAAATACTTTCATCATCATTCAACACTTTCACCTCACACATAATCACTGTCATTGCAGAGGCGCGCAGATACAACAGTTTAGAAGCACATACAAAGATATATAACAACCCTCCAGACTGCCAATATCCCAAACCCCTCATTTAAAGTGCAAAATTTGTTGACAGCATAATGCCCGCGCCCTCACTTGCTCTCCTCTAACATTCTTGCCTAATAAGTCGAACTAGCCGAATAGGCCTACATAACCTAAAAGTTTTACTTTTCCCCATTTTGGTATTGACAATAGTGATATAATTTTTTTTACTTTTGGACCAAACATAACTTAGAAACCTCAACTAACCTAACTTAAACGACCTATTTTTTAACAAAATTCTGCTATGCGTGGCATAGGTTAGTTTAATTATTTTTAATATTGCTTCAGATCTAGGCTAGGCTCAAGTTGTTTGTAGGATTGTAGGGTGCAATGGTTAAGTGAGTCGTAAATTCTCGTTCGTCATGAGGAGGGCTAAAACAATACGGGTTTGATCCTCCGGCTAGCCGCAGTGTTGTTATTGAATATATGTATATATATATATATATATATATATATATATATATATATATATATATATATATATATATATATATATATATATATATATATATATATATATATATATATATATATATATACAATAAGATCACAATAAACAGGTGATTTCAGAATATGCAAAACAACCACTCTGAAAGAATAGAGAAATTCCAAGCGCTTTCGTGACTACTCACATTATCAAGGAACTATGAAAGTAAAGCATCCAAGGAAGCTATATAAGGGGTCTGGCCAACACCTCACTATCAGATCCCACAACGGTTAAACACCTGACGCGCGCCGACCCAACTGGATAGGTCCTTTACACAACTCACCCACAAACTATTCTACCCAAAAAAATTTAAAAATTATTATTTGTCCAGTGTATTATTAAATTCTTCCCAAATTCTATTAATTGTAAATGGATCTAATTTATATAAACCAAAGGAAATATTCATATTATTGTCAAAACTGCTTTTTATGAAACAAGATTCAATTATATTCCTGTCGACCATGGACTTGTTTGATACTACTTTCTCAACTTTTTGAAAATCAATTGGATGGTTAAAATCTCTTACATGAATAAATAGAGCATTGGAATCTTGTCCAGTTCTAATGCTATATTTATGTTGTTTTAATCTTAGTTCGAGATTTTTACCAGTTTGACCGTAATAAACTTAATCGCAAATTTTACAAGGAATCTTACAGACACATCCATCAGCATTTTGGGGAGAATTCTTTATCAAAAGTTTTTTTACTGTATCAAGATTTTTGAATACAACTTTAATGTTAAAAGTCTTAAGAAGAGAAGGCATATCAACCAAGTTTTCATGGTAAGAGAGAACCAACATATTTTTAGTTGAATAAGGCTGGTTGTCCCTTTTTGGATTGTAAAAAGTATTTCTAGCAACTTTAAAAGATTTATCAATTACATTTCTTGGGTATTTTAAATCATTACCTATTTCTTAAATTTTGGATATTTCCTCATCTATGAACTCAGGACTACAAATTCGTAAAGCTCTCAAAAACATTGATGAGAAAACAGACAGTTTGACTCTATCTTGATGCGAATAATAATAATGGACATAGGAACAGTTATTTGTAGGTTTTCTGTAAATTTTAAATTTGAATTCATTATTACCCTTAATAATTAAAACATCTAGAAAAGGCAATGAGTTATTTTCTTCAAACTCAACAGTAAAGTTTATTGAATGGGCTAAGCTATTTAATTTTCCAAGGAAATGGTGTATATCTACATTTTTGGGCATAAGACACAAAATATCATCAACATATCTGAACCATTTAGCTCTATTAGTAAGGATTGTGTTAAGCAACCTTGTTTCAAAAAATTCCATGTATAGGTTACTAAGAACAGGTGAAAGAGGATTTCCCATTGCCATACCAAACTTCTGAGTGTAAAACTTATCATTAAATACAAATTTTGCATCAACAATGCAAAGTTTAATAAGTTTAATGATAGTAGGAACTGGCAGTGGTAAATCATAGTTAACGAGTTCTTCAGATAAGAAACTTAATAAATCATCAACAGGAACTTTCGTAGACAAGGAAGTAACATCAAAACTAACCATGTTAAAATCATTTAAGTCAGTCAAGGAGCTTAATTTATCAACCAAGTCTATGTTGTTTTTAACATTAAAGTTAGAAGTTTTGCCAACAATAGGGCTCAAAATATCAACAAGCCATTTGGATAATTTATATGAAACTGACCCTATGGAGCTAATAATTGGTCTGACTGGATTCCCTGGTTTGTGTGTTTTTATTAGTCCATACATGTAAGGTAAAGATGGATTAGTGGAAGTAAATTGTTTGACTAATTCATCTTTGCCTTTCAGTAGAAGTTTTATTGTTTTTTGAAATTGCTGTTAACGGTTTCTAGGGGATTTTTCCTAAGTTTAGAATAGGTTTCAGTATCATCTAAGAGATTATTCATTTTTTCTTGGTAATAATTTTCTTTCATAATTACTATTGCATTTATTTTGTCTGCTTTAGTAAGGCGCAAATTTTTATTGTTATTAAGTGTATCATAAGACTTAAAGAATTTTTGAGGGCAATTGGGAATGTTTGGTTTTAACATAGAGCTACATACCATTCCCTTACTAATATTAATTTCATCAGAGGATAAATCAGAAAATTTTTCAAAGTTACAAAAGGCTTTTGCAATTTCAACATTATTAAGTTTTTTTGAAGTTGCAAAACTTAGGCCAAAACCTAGAGCAGCAGTTGTATGTTTGTCTAAAATTTCATCTGATAAGTTAATTACAAAATTGTTATTAGCATGCTTTGTCCAATCACTATTTTCAATTAAAATGTCTAATTTTCTTTGTAGTTTGCTCTTGAGTTCATTACAAATTCTTCTGAGTTTATTATAGCAATGATCCAACATACTGTGTTTCCATTCTGATGGAATGGCCTGATTAAAAGAGTATTTGTTGTTTCTCAATATTTTGAATGCTTCCTTCTCCTGTATTTTAGTTATTTCAATATGTTTCTGAAGAATAATTCTCACAAAATCATCAAAAGGACGATCTCTCATGTCAAGGAGTCTATTGGGTAAAAGAGACTTGGGCAGAACTTGTTCATTTAAACAATTTTTTAAAAAATTAAGTCGAATTTTTAACTTGTGGGACTTGATCAGTGCAGAAGAAAACTGTGAAACAAAAGATATATGATTAGGAAAGCTTATCGAGAACATTCTGAAGAGTCGTGTGGTATCCATTAATGCAATAAGATCACAGTAAGCAGGTGATTTCAGAATATGCAAAACAACCACTCTGAAAGAATAGAGAAATTCCAAGCGCTTTCGTGACTACTCACATTATCAAGGAACTATGAAAGTAAACCATCCAAGGAAGCTATATAAGAGGTCTGGCCAACACCTCACTATCAGATCCCACAACGTTTAAACACCTGACGCGCGCCGACCCAACTGGATAGGTCCTTTGCACAACTCACCCACAAACTATTCTACCCAAGAAAGTTTAAAAATTATTATTTGTCCAGTGTATTATTAAATTCTTCCCAAATTCAATTAATTATAAATTGATCTAATTTATATAAACCAAAGGAAATATTCATATTATTGTCAAAACTGCTTTTAATGAAACAAGATTCAATTATATTCCTGTCGACCATGGACTTACTTGATACTACTTTCTCAACTTTTTGAAAATCAATTGGATGGTTAAAATCTCTTACATGAATAAATAGAGCATTGGAATCTTGTCCAGTTCTAATGCTATATTTATGTTGTTTTAATCTTATCGAGATTTTTACCAGTTTGACCGTAATAAACTTTATCGCAAATTTTACAAGGAATCTTATAGACACATCCATCAGCATTTTGGGGGAAATTCTTTATCAAAAGTTTTTTTTACTGTATCAAGATTTTTGAATACAACTTTAATGTTAAAAGTCTTAAGAAGAGAAGGCATATCAACCAAGTTTTCATGGTAAGGGAGAACCAACATATTTTTAGTTGAATAAGGCTGGTTGTCCCTTTTTGGATTGTAAAAAGTATTTCTAGCAACTTTAAAAGATTTATCAATTACATTTCTTGGGTATTTTAAATCATTACCTATTTCATAAATTTTGGATATTTCCTCATCTATGAACTCAGGACTACAAATTCGTAAAGCTCTCAAAAACAATGATGAGAAAACAGAAATTTTGACTCTATCTTGATGCGAGGAATAATAGTGGACATAGGAACAGTTATGCTAATGCTAAGTTATGCTAATAACAATTTTGTAATTAACTTATCAGATGAAATTTTAGACAAACATACAACTGCTGCTCTAGGTTTTGGCCTAAGTTTTGCAACTTCAAAAAAACTTAATAATGTTGAAATTGCAAAAGCCTTTTGTAACTTTGAAAAATTTTCTGATTTATCCTCTGATGAAATTATTATTAGTAAAGGAATGGTATATAGCTCTATGTTATAACCAAGCATTCACAATTGCCCTCAAAGATTCTTTAAGTCTTATGATACACTTAATAACAATAAAAATTTGCGCCTTACTAAAGCAGACAAAATAAATGCAATAGTAATTATGAAAGAAAATAATTACCAAGAAAAAATGAATAATCTCTTAGATGATACTGAAACCTATTCTAAACTTAGGAAAAATCCCCTAGAAACCGTTAACAGCAATTTCAATAAAACAATAAAACTTCTACTAAAAGGCAAAGATGAATTAGTCAAACAATTTACTTCCACTAATCCATCTTTACCTTACATGTATGGACTAATAAAAACACACAAACCAGGGAATCCAGTCAGACCAATTATTAGCTCCATAGGGTCAGTTTCATATAAATTATCCAAATGGCTCGTTGATATTTTGAGCCCTATTGTTGGCAAAACTTCTAACTTTAATGTTAAAAACAACATAGACTTGGTTGATAAATTAAGCTCCTTGACTGACTTAAATGATTTTAACGTGGTTAGTTTTGATGTTACTTCCTTGTTTACGAAAGTTCCTGTTGATGATTTATTAAGTTTCTTATCTGAAGAACTCGTTAACTATGATTTACCATTGCCAGTTCCTACTGTCTTTAAACTTATTAAACTTTGCATTGTTGATGCAAAATTTGTATTTAATGATAAGTTTTACACTCAGAAGTTTGGTATGGCAATGGGAAATCCTCTTTCACCTGTTCTTAGTAACCTATACATGGAATTTTTTGAAACAAGGTTGCTTAACACAATCCTCCCTAATAGAGCTAAATGGTTCAGATATGTTGATGATATTTTGTGTCTTATGCCCAAAAATGTAGATGTACACCACTTCCTTGGAAAATTAAATAGCTTAGCCCATTCTATAAACTTTACTGTTGAGTTTGAAGAAAATAACTCATTGCCTTTTCTAGATGCTTTAATTATTAAGGGTAATAATGAATTCAAATTTAAAATTTACAGAAACTATACAAATAACTGTTCCTATGTTAAAACAACATAAATATAGCATTAGAACTGGACAAGATTCCAATGCTCTATTTATTCATGTAAGAGATTTTAACCATCCAATTGATTTTCAAAAAGTTGAGAAAGTAGTATCAAGCAAGTCCATGGTCGACAGGAATATAATTGAATCTTGTTTCATATAAAGCAGTTTTGACAATAAAATGAATATTTCCTTTGGTTTATATAAATTAGATCCATTTATAATTAATAGAATTTGGGAAGAATTTAATAATACACTGGACAAATAATAATTTTTAAATTTTCTTGGGTAGAATAGTTTGTGGGTGAGTTGTGCAAAGGACCTATCCAGTTGGGTCGGCGCGCGTCAGGTGTTTAACCGTTGTGGGATCTGATAGTGAGGTGTTGGCCAGACCCCTTATATAGCTTCCTTGGATGCTTCACTTTCATAGTTCCTTGATAATGTGAGTAGTCACGAAAGCGCTTGGAATTTCTCTATTCTTTCAGAGTGGTTGTTTTGCATATATATATATATGTCGTGCCGAATATGTAAAACTGGTCAATTAGCAAGGACTCATTTAAAATTAAGTCCTTTCTAAAATTTTCTCTTATACGTTTAAAGATATATATTTTTCATTAATGTTAATGTAATACTAAACAAACACAGTGAAATATATTTTTTTCGTTAGGTTCAGAATGATTTTGGCGAAATTATTGCATACACAAATTTTCGCTTGTCCTATATGGCAAGATGAACGTTGCTATTTAAGCCAAGATTGCAAGTTCTGCCTATTCGGCACGACATATATATATATATATATATATATATATATATATATATACATATATACATATATATATATATATATATACATATATATATACATATATATATATATATATATATATATATATATATATATATATATATATATATATATATATATATATATATATATATATATATACATATATACATATATTTATATATGCTTCATTCGGCAAGAAGAGCGTTGTTATTTAAGCCAAAATAGCAAGTTTTACTTATTCGGCACGATATATATATATATATAATATAATATAATATATATATATATATATATATATATATATATATATATATATATATATATATATATATATATATATATATATATATATATATATATATATATATATATATATATATATATATATATATATATATATATATAATATATACATATATATATATATATATATATATATATATATATATATATATATATATATATATATATATATATATATACATATTTTATATATATATATATATATATATATATATATATATATATATATATATATATATATATATGTATATATATATATATATATATATATATATATATATATATATATATATATATATATATATATATATATCGTGCCGAATAAGTAAAACTTGCTATTTTGGCTTAAATAACAACGCTCTTCTTGCCGAATGAAGCAAGTGAAAATTTGTATGTGCAATAATTTCGCAAAATTCATTTTGAACCTAATGAAAAAATAGATTTCAGTGTGCATGTTTATTATTAATTATTGAAAACTTATCTAAAATACATTTAATAGGATTAGGCTAAATTAAATTGCGCCTGTTGTAATAAGGTTAGGTAAGTTTTCTTAAGGTTCTTTGGGTAGAAAATCATTAAATTTTATATCAACATTAATGAAAAAAACACATCTTTAAAAGTATGCGAGAAAATTTTAGAAATGACCTAATTTTAAATGAGTTTTTGCTAATTGACCAGTTTTACCTATTCGGTAAAGTACCCATTGGTAAAGTACTTGCCAACATGCTTAGGGCTGTAACATCAGACAAGGAGACTGCATGTCTCCAAGCTGTGTGTGCACATGACTCTGGGGACTTCATCCAAACAGTTCCCATTTTGGCAATAGGAACACGCCTCGACCCTAAGACCCTCCGTATTGTATGTGTATTAGCCATTTCCTACCAAGGCATGGTGACCCAAAAAGATGAAATGCTTTAATAATCACTCACACAATCAATGTCATGCCACAGACATCCCAATATTATGGTTAAATAACTGCAACACATCTCCACCCCTCCTTCAGAGTGCAGGTACTGTACTTCCCACCTCCAGGACTTAAGTCCGGCTAACCTGATTCCATTAATCCCTTTATAAATGTTACAGTAGTGTGCATATTAATTGGGACAATGATGAAATGATATATTAATAATCATTTGAAAAAATTAATAATCATTTGAAATATAAACTGCAATAATATGACAGATAGTTGATTTAATAGGAGATATCAGTATCCTTTGCTTATATAAGCGTTGTTGGTGATTCCGTGCCAAAGGCACGGAATCACTGTATGTTGAACACATTTTGCCAAGCTTATCGTCGTGGTACCAGGTCCCCATAACAGCAGCAATTAGGTTCTCCACAGTTTAACAGTCCTGTTTTGCGATCCTGTGTTTGGTTACTGTCCTTAGATTCTCAGTTGGGTTGAGATCAGGAGAGTTTCGTGGCCGGTTTCGAACGCTTAGTCCACTCTCTTCGTCAAATGTCAGCATTTTCCTAGAAGAGAGTGATGGAGCAAGAGCATCTTGGAAAATGCCTTCTCCATGAGCAAATTCTCTCTCCACAATGGGAAGCAAATAAGTAGCCATGATTGCCTTGTATTTGTTGCTGTGCATCCTTCTCTCAACAATAACAAGTCGTCCTGAGCCTTGAGCACTAAAACTACTCCAAAATATTTTTTTAGGTGGGTGTTTTTGGAGGTTGTTGAATGTGTCAACTCCGAAGAGGTTCTCCTGTACTCTATCTCACTACCACTGATCTGTAATTATGTACTTCAAAATTTGCCACATCAGAAAATATAACTTTTCTCCATTCATCTGTCGTCCATCCTCTATGATCTGGTGCTCAATGCAGCCGCTTTTTCTTCTTAGCAGATCTCAATAATTGTTTCTTTACCGGCTCTCTAGTAATTCTGCCAACTTCAAGGAGCCTTCGTCGAACAGTTGTAGAATCATTTATGACAGTTGAAGTCAAATCTCTCTGAGGCTCTTTGCTGGTTTTCTTGGGATCCTTCACATCATTTCTTACGACAACCTAGTCATCGGGAAATTTTCTACCTCATCTTCCTCGACGCAGCACTCCACGATCACCAGTGTCAAGTCCCATCATAATCTGAGCACCAATTGACTCTGCTAGGCTCAAAGTCTGGTGCTCAAATCAACATATTTTCTATGAGCTACAGTACTTGAACGCTTCCTAGGTATAACATTCATAATGATTTTCAGCAGTAATCATGAATTGAAGGGGAGAATTTGGCGTAACCACATTCACTCATGGAGCAAGCTTGCAGGAATAGCCTCATAGAACAAGAGCCGTTGTATCGCTGACGAGAGTCGCGGGGTAACACTACAGCTGGAAGGTTGTCAGAAGTTGGTAGCAAACTCTTCTGAAAAGAAAAGGAAAAAACTACATTAATTAAGACGGAGACTAAGACACATTATGTTCTTATTAATTTGCACACTACTGTACTTTACTCACAGTCCAACAGTACGTGAAGTCATAAGAACAATATGCATCTACTAGCTCCTATCTAACATGCTCAGGTATGATCAATAAAAGTCCGAGTCCTTTGGATAAAAACCTACTTCACCTCTCTCCAACCTTGCCTGGTAAGACGCTTACATCACCTACCTTCCACTTGAGATTTATATGTCCTCCAAATCATTCTGTTTTTCTCCATCTTCTCTAAATGTCCGAACTACTTCAACAACCACTCGTGCATTACGTTCTCACTACACATTGCCCTCAACACATCTCCACTGACTCCAGCCTAAGACATACAAAATGGAGGAATGTAGCAAATAATATTATAGTAGAAGCAATCCCTGGAGGCAATTCAGAAGAAAAGTCACTTACACTTTAGCTGTTGAATTTCTCCAATAAACACCGTAAGCCAGAAAATAGTGGATCCAATAAGATTGAACACACTTGACCTTATTTTCACAAATGAGGACTTGAAAAGAAACATAATATCAATAACAACTAATTCTGATCACACTTTAATCGAAGTTCCGAGCACAGGGATCCTGACCAGTAAAATGAATACATGTATGAGGGTGCCTTCACCAAATTCACCTTCAACAACAAGAACAACAACTGGTATCAGTTAAACCATGTCCTAAATAAAACATGTTAGGAAGATCAACTTCGTGGCAGATAAATTATGGTGAAGGCATATTTCCCTAAGAAAAAAGAAGAGAAGAAGTAAACTGAAGAGGGAGAGAGACTCTCTCTACAGGAGACGGCAAAGAATCAATGAACTCCTCAAGAATGCTAGAAGGACGCGGTAACCAGGGAAGTGGAAAATACTGACCTAGAATTAAAGGATTCATACAGGATCCATGAGAGACAGGAGGAGCTAAAAGCGATTAGTGAAATTGGAAGAAATTCGAAACACTGCTTTTCATATGCCAAAACAAAGCAAAAACTACATCTAGTATAGGGCCTCTGCTCAGACATGATGGAATTTACACAGGTGACAACAAAGAAATGAGTGAGATGCTGAAATCTCAGTACGACTCTGTGTTCAGCGAGCCACTAATCAGTCTAAAGATCGACAATCCAAATCATTTCTCCATGAATGAGCCTCAAAATCCTGTCAATGTATGCAAAATTTCTGACATAACTATAACTCCACTAGACTTTGAGAAAGGCATTGACAGCATGCCCATGCACTCAGCCCCAGGCCCAGACTCGTGTTCAATAAGTATGCTACTAAGAAGAAACATAGACAAGGGTGAAATTCCACAGTCACAAAAAACAACGGATATAGCCCCACTCCATAAAGGTGGCAATGCAATAGCTAAGAGCTATAGACCCATAGCTCTCACGTCCCACATCATAAAAAAGAGTGCAAAGAAGCCTGATTGCAAATCACTTGGATTCCCAACAACTGCACAATCCAGGGCAACATGAGTTCAGAGAGCAGGTCGTTTCATCCTCTCGCAAATACTGGAACACTATCATATTGTCTTGGATTCACTGGAAGACAAACAGAATGCAGATGTAGTATACACAGATTTTACAAAAACCTTCGACAAGCGCGATCATGGTGAAAAAGCGCACAAAATGCGTGCTAGAGGAATAAATGGCAAGGTGGGCAGATGGATCTTCACTTTCTAACCAATCGAACAGAGAGAGTAGTGGTAAACAGGGTTAAATCGAAAGATGCCTTAGTGAAAAGCTCTTTTCCACAAGGCACAGTACTCACCCCATCATGCTCCTCATCCTCATATCAGATATAGACAGAGTTGTCTGTGTCTGCATATGACACCAGGATCAGCATGAAAGTGTCACCC
The DNA here is from genome assembly GCF_038502225.1 of Cherax quadricarinatus. Taxonomy (NCBI): domain Eukaryota; kingdom Metazoa; phylum Arthropoda; class Malacostraca; order Decapoda; family Parastacidae; genus Cherax; species Cherax quadricarinatus. The sequence goes on along the minus strand of NC_091292.1, from coordinate 48,621,045 downwards.
ATTGAGGATACGGTTAATCTAAAAGAAGATATAAACCAGGTTTGTAAATGGTCCAAGTCGGACCGAAACGTCGTCGTAAGCTCCTCTCTTCTATGTGCGGGTTATTTGTGTAAAGAACAATATAAACCATCCCACGGACGGGGATAGAACCCGCGATCAGAGACTCTCTGATCGCGGGTTCTATCCCCGTCCGTGGTATGGTTTGTTTGCAATCGTGTCATTACGATTTCGTGAGTCATGTGAACAATATAATGTTCAATGAAAACGAATTCCAACTAGTGCTCTGTTATGGAAAACTGGAGGAAATAATAGCTGGAACTGAGTATACTACGAAATCTAATCACACAATAGAGCGGAAAGTAATGTGAAGGACCTGGGTGTGGCAACGTCTGAGGATCTCACCTTCAAGGATCACAACTGTGCCACTATCACATTTGCGAGGAAAATGACAGGATGGATAATGAGAACTTTTAAAACAAGAGCCATTAATGATCATTTTTAAATCACTTGTTCTCTCTAGGCTAAAATACTGCTCTACATTAACATCTCCATTCAAAGCAGGTGAAATCGCAGATCTAGACAATATACAGAGAACCTTTACTACACATATAAGTTCCATCAAACACCTTAACTACTAGAAATGCTTGGAAGCACTTGACTTATACACACTAGAGCGCAGGCGAGAGAGATGCATCATAATCTACACCTGGAAAATTCAACAGGAACTGGTCCTTGATCTGCACATAGAAATCACTCCCTATGAAAGCAAAAGACTTGGCAGGTGGCGAAACATACCCCCAGTGAAAAGTAGGGGCGCCATTAGTACAAGACTGTTCAATAGCCTCTCCCAAGGCATAAGGGAAATTGCCAATAGACCCCTGGCTGCCTGAAAGAGGGAATTGGACAGATATCTAAATTCAATGCCGGTTCAGCCGAGCAGTTGTTCTTACGTTGGACTATGTGCGACCAGCAGTAACAGCCTAGTTGATCAGGTCCTGCTCCACAGGGAGGCCTGGTCATGGACCAGGCCGCAGGGGCGTTGTACCCCGAATACCCCCTTAGGTAGACTCCAGGAAGGTGGACCCATACCATTCCACTCTCACCCCCACACACACCCCTACCATCCTGCCCTCTCACTCTCCCTCACACTCCCCTACCGTTCCACCCTCTAAGTCTCCCTCGCCCAACCCACTACATACTACCTCCCTTACACCCACAGTGTTATCACGTCTCTATTTCCTTGGAATAAGATCCCACACCCAATCAAAACACATCACCATGTATTAATTAAATGTATTAATTCTAGAATTGTGTGGATTAAAATAAGAGTCAGTTGCAAAAATTTGGTTATAATAAGTGAGTATGCACCTGCCGAAGAGAGGAGTGTAAAGGACAAAGATTTTGGGAGATATTAAGTGTTTATGAACTTTTGAACTAACTGAGACAATAATTGTGGTAGGAGACCTAAATGCTAAAGTGAGAGAAATGGTAAAAGAGGTTATGGTAGGTAAGTTTGGGGTACCAGGTGTAAATGGTAATGGTGGGATTTCGATTGAACTGCGCACTGTATCATATACAAGATATGATATAGGGCATACTGACAGTAGTTTGTTGGACTGATGGGTAGACTTCAGGATGTGCATGTTTATAAAGGAGCCACAGGTAGATAACTTTTTAAGTTGTAGCCACAGTAAATGTAAGAGTTAGATAGAATACAAGGAGAATGGAATCAGTAAGTGAGAGATGGAGGCTTACAAACTAAAGGAGGCAGTTAAGATAAGATATAAACAACTACTGGAAGAAAGGTGGGCTAGTGAGAGTATAGGTAATGAGGCTGAAGAAGTATGGGGGTAGATGAAAAAATATAGTGTTAGAGTGTTCAGCAGAGGTTCGTGGCTACAGGAAAGTGGGTGCAGGAGGGAAGACGAGCGATTGGTGGTATGATGAGGTACAGAGAGTAGTAAGAGAGAACAAGCAGATGAGAAGTTTTATGAAGTAAATGGAGAGAAAAAGAGGGATAGGTGGAATGATGAGGAAAAAAAAGAGTATTATGAGAAAAAAAGCAGATATGAGGATTTTACAAAGTACATGGAGAGTATATGAAGAGAAAAAGAAAGAATAAGAGTGGTGAAAGAATGTAAAGAAGAGAAATTGAGACAGTGGGTGAGATGCTATCAACAAATTTTGTTGAGAATAAGAAAAACTTTTGGAGTATGATTAACAAACAGAAAAAGCCTAGAGAAAGAATGGATTTGACTGTTAAACATAGGAGAGGAGAGTTACTAGACGGAGAGTTAGAGGTATCAGGAGGATGAATGGAATATTTTGAGGAACTGTTAAATGTTTATGAATATTAGCGAAATGTGATTTCTTGCAATGGACCAGGAAGTATAACATTTTGTAGGAGTGAAGAAGAACCAGTTGTGAGTGTGAAGGAGGTGCGTGGGGTAGTGGGAAGAATGAAAGGGATATGGGATAAAGGTAAATGTTAAAAGCAGGTGAGGATATAGTTTTGGAGTGGTTGGTGCTTTTATTTAATAAATATATGGAAGAGGGTAAGGTACCTAGGGATTGGCAGAGAGCGTGCATAGTTCCTTTGTATAAAGGCAAAGGGGACAAAAGAGTGTAAAAATGACAGGGGAAAAAGCCTGTTGAGTGTACCTGGTAAAGTGAATGGAAGAGTTATTGAAAGAATTAAGAGTAAGACGGAGAGCGGGATAGCATATGAACAAGAAGGCTTTTGGAAACGTAGAGGGTGTGTAGACCAAGTGATTACAATGAAACATATAGGTGAACAGTATTCATATAAGGGTAAAGAAGTTTGTGTTGCATTTATGGATTTGGAAAGGGCGTATGATAGGGTGAATGGCGGGCAGTGTGACAAATATTTAAAATGTATGAAACAAGAGGTAGGTTGCAGTAAGCAGTGAAGAGTTTTTACGAGGATAGTGAGGCTCAGGTTAGAGTATGTAGGAGAGAGGGAGATTATTTCCCAGACAGGGATGTGGGTTGTCACCATAGTTGTTCAGTTAAATTATAGATGGGGTTGTAAGAAAAATGAATGCTCGTGTATTGGCAACAGGTGTGGGGCTAAAAGATAAAGACTAAAAAAACAATGAGGGAATTGTCGCAGTTGCTCTTTGCTGATGATACTGTGTTTTAGGAAGATTCTGAAGAGAAGTTGCAGAGGATGGTTGATGAGTTTAGTAGGGCGAGTATAAGAAGGAAATTAAAAGTGAATAAAGGAAAGAGTAAGGTGATGAAGATAACAAACAAAAAAAAATAGGTCACGAAAAATTGGATATCAGAATGGAGGGAAGGAGTATGGGAGTGGACGTGTCAGCAGATGGGTCTATGAAAGAAGAGGTGAATCATAAAACTGATGAGAGGAAAAACGTGAGTGGTGCACTGAGGAGCCTGTGGAGACAAAGAACATTATCCACAGATGCAAAGAGGAAAATGCATGAAAGTATTGCTATACCAACACTCTTATATGGGTGTGAAGCATGGGTGATGAATGTTGCAACCAGGAGAAGGCTGTAGGCAGTGGTGATGTTGTGTCTGAGGGCAATGTGAGGTGTGAATATAATGCAGCGAATCCGTATTTGGAAATTAGGTAGAGGTGTGAGGTTATTAAAAGTATTATCCAGAGGTTTGACGAGAGGTTGTTGAGATGGTTCAGACATTTAGAGAGGGTGGAAAGAAATAGAATGACTTGGAGAGCGAATAAATCTGTAGAGAAAGGAAAAGGTTGGAGGGGATAAAGGAGATTTTGTTTGGGAGGGGCTTAGACTTCCAGTAAGCATGTGTGAGCGTGTTAGATAAGAGAGTGGAGACAAATGGTTTTTAGGACTTGATGTGCAGTTGGAGTGTGAGCAAGGTAAAATTTATGAAGGGATTCAGGGAAACCAGCAGGCCGAACTTGAGTCCTAGAGGTGGGAAATACAGTGTCTGCACTCTGAAGAAGGGATGTTAATGTTGCAGTTTTATAAACTGTAGTGTAAAGCACCCTTCTGGCAAGACAGTGATGGAGTGAATAATGATGAAAGTTTCTCGTTTTCAGGCCACTCTGCCTTGGTGGGAATCGGCCGATGTATTAATAAATAAATAAATAAATAAATAAATAAATAAATAAATAATATATATATATATATATATATATATAATATATATATATATATATATATATATATATATATATATATATATATATATATATATATATATATATATATACCTACATACACATATGTATATGTCGTACCGAATAGGTAAAATTGGTCAGTTAGCAAGAACTCCTTTAAAATCAAGTCATTTCTAAACATTTTCTCTTATACATTTAAAGATATATTTTTTCATATATGTTAAAGTAAAAATTAATAATTTTGTACCAATAGAACCTTAGAAAACTTACGTAACCTTATTATAACAAGCGCAATTTAATTTAGCCTAATCCAACTGAATATATTTTAGATAAGTTTAAAATAATTTAATAATAAACAGACACACTGAAATACATTTTATTCGTTAGGTTCAGAATGATTTTTGCTAAAATTATTGCATAAATAAGTTTTCACTTGCCTTATTCGGCAAGAAGAGCGTTGCCATTTAAGCCAAAATCGCAAGTTTTACCTATTCCTCCGTCATCAGGATCTGTGCAATGTTGCAAAGGTAACAACAGGAGAAATGAGGGGAAGTTTTGTCAGATTATGATATCGTAAGTGACACCCGCCAGCATCTCTCTCAGAATACGAGGCATAGCCGAGTGCCACCCACCCACACGACCCCCCCTCACCCCACCCATACGACTCCCTCACCCCACAAACACGACCCCCCTCACCCCACCCCATATGTAGGGTCGGGTGGGCTAGGCGTCACAGTTTGCAGATAGCAGCAGGTAGAATAACCAGGAGATTTTAATAGCCAGCCCTAAGCTATTTCTTTCTGCTATTACGTTACAATGTGGATTATACACACTCAGAATGCAATTATTGTGTGTAACCTTCTAATTAATAAAACATAAGAAATAAATGAGGTCATTTATCAGCTGACTATGTCACAGGACCTTCTAGAAAGTTCAGGAAACCCTCTCAGTGTCAGTTAATATGTGTGTATTATTTATTGATCTCTACTATTCCCATTGTTCTTCGCTATAAAAACTAGACAATTCGTGATTTTTTTCTTTCTTTTTAACCCACTAGCAGCCTAATTTTGTAAACCAATAAACGAGCTGCAATCATCATGATGCAATTAAATAAGTGTACTTTTGCACCGTTGTACCGAGAAGGGTTAAGACCTCAGTAGGTAACTCTTGTCGCATCGACGTTCACGACGGACTTAACATGATGCTATACATTATATCGACGTTCACGACGGACTTAACATGATGTTATACATTATATCGACTTTCACGACGAACTTAACATGATATTATACATTGTATAGACGTTCACGACGAACTTAACATGATGCTATACATTATATCGACGTTCACGACGGACTTAACATGATGCTATACATTATATCGACGTTCACGACGGACTTAACATGATGCTATAAATTATATCGACGTTCACGACGGACTTAACATGATATTATACATTGTATAGACGTTCACGACGGACTTAACATATTATATATTATATCGACGTTTACGACGGACTTAACATGATGTTCAGTGTGGACTCTGCTGAAGCTTTAGTTTTGCAGTTCCTTTATAATGTGAGAGATCACAAAAGAGCTTGAAAGTTCACAGTTTTCACAGCAGTGATTATTTTGCATATTTTGATATTACCTGCCTACTGTGATCTTATTGTATACACACACACACACTATACAGGCGTGCCGATACTGCGGTTCAAGTGCTTCCAAACTGCAAATATCGGCACGATCTTGGAAATTGTATCCACTGTACTTCCAATTTGCAAGTTATTATTTATTATTATTATTAAAGATTAGCCGGTATTCTCCCGGCCCGGGCCTTTTCCAAGTGGTGGCCCGGCCTTGGCTCCCTCTTTAGGGAGTGTCTGAGACCTAAGTCTCCCATGGGAGGAGGCAGAAGTACCTCCTCATCTTTGGGACCAACTGTCCCCAGGCCTAGCCACAAGCTAGGCCTCTCTGGTCTGCCATCTCCGCCCCAAGGGGGCAAATGGGAATGACAGTCTTGTGAGCTAAAGGCTCGGACTCAGGCACCTACCCTACCCTAGAAGGGTTAGGCATGGTGTCGATCAACTTGCAAGACTAGAGCCCAGCTAACCAGTATCCCGAATCCTTTTTTTGTAGGGATTCTGAGAAACTATACAAGTTTAGTATCTGCTTTTTTTTCTTTTTTTGCTGCTCTGTTTCACACACTGTAAACATTGCAAAAATTGTTAGCGAAAAAATTTGGGTTCTCAAAAAACTACTCTTAGTGTTTGCCCTTACTTGTACTCCTTAAGTGTTCTTTTACTAGTAATCCCTCTTACCCTCTGGTATCATAGGCCGCCTCTTTGTACATGTTTTTGTAATAACGATACCTGATTGTACAAACTGATGTTACTGAGAAGTCCTTTGTACAGGTGCTTGTTGCTGACGCAACAACTGGGGTACTTGCTGACATAAGTTTGGTCATTTTATTGCAGCTGTTACAGTCCAGTACAGGAGACTTGGGATAACATATCCACACGCAGTTGAACAATACGACATCAACGTTTCTTTGTTTTACTATTTAAACATGCTATTTGTTCCTTATATTTTGGCTAGTGTCCTTGTTCTTGAAAAAATCAGGAACAAGGACACTAGAAATGAGCAGAAAAAATTAAGATAAGACCAGTGAATACTGAATGTAAGTAGATTTTCCTGCAAAACTAACTTGTTCGTGAGTTAGAATGGACACCTTATCAACCTTGCCAGAGTGTATAACACTCAGCAGGATTCGTGATATATTCATAATTACAGGACGTACTTGCTTCGGCAGTACATATACTAAAATTGGAACGATACAGAGAAGATTAGCATGGCCCCTGCGCAAGGATGACACGCAAAATCGTGAAGCGTTCCACATTTTTTCATTCCCTGCTCAGACGCTGTGCTGAGCGGTCGTCAGCTGTCTCTCCTCAGTCCCGACACCTGGTGGAGGAGCTTTGAGACGACAACAACAATGGCGACGGGTTATCGAAGAAGAGTTAATACTGTGTGTATTGACCTTATAAAGGGCACGATCCCCAGCTCATCGATTAATGTGTTGGTGCCGATGATCATCTGCGATGTATATGGCATCCAGCGTGAATCCCTGTGTGGCGTTGCCTTAAATGGACTATCACGGATATTCGTCAAGTTTTGCGATACCAAGATCTACGAGCAGATTGTCAACCAGTATCAGGATGTCAGCAAGCAAGTAACCCCAGCAGTCACAGTTAAGTTGCACGACGTTTCACATTACTATACATGGGTACGTGTGCGAAACGTGCCTTTTGAGGCTAACGAAGTTGACATACGTGACGCCTTCAAATGCTATGGGACGATCCACCAGGTTACTATGTGTCGGTGGTCTGATGGCCGCTTTGCTGGTTTACAGGAAGGGTCGTTTACGTTAAAAATGTCCCTGCGCCAACCAATACCTTCGTACATAAACCTAGAGGAGTTCCGTACCCAGGTGTACGTTACGTATCCTGGTCAGAGACGAACTTGTCGCCTTTGCGGAGCATTGGACCACATTGCTGCACAATGCGTCAAGCGCCAGCCGCCCTCAGGAAGTGGTCATCGTCCGGATGGTGAGGCTTCTCGACGGAATTTGGCAGATGACGTAATCGAGGACTTACCGCGCCTGAAATCGTGGAGTGATGAGGTGGATCGGGCCATGCCCGTGGAGTCATCCTGCGTGACTCTACCTGGTACGGTCAACCACGATGTGGTAGAATATGGTGGACGTGAGAGCCCTCAAGCAAGAGAGGATGCTGACATGGACGCTAACATTGTATCGACATTGAGCGACCTTTTAGCTTCGCAGGAGTATGATTCTGTGCCGTGTGTGCCTGCGTTGGAGTGTTCAGATGAGGAGAGATCACAGTTAAAGGACGTCGATCAGTTAATTAACGTGAGTGAGGTAGAAGGTCCGAGAGTTCATACTGTTGCGGTAGAAGTTCACAAGGAGAACATTACAGGTCCTGATAAAGTTGAGGATGCTGTTTCTAGGAAGCGTGCGGCTACCCCGCCCGACTCCGACGATGTCTTGACCCCTGGTCAGCGCTCAGGGAAGAAGACGTGGTCGGAAGTCACGGGTGGGGCGTCGCGTGGTTCCAGGACAGCGAGTAATATAACAAAGAATGTACAAGGTAATGGTGGCGCCTTTGGCTTTAGTCAACATAAAGGGAAAAGGGGTGTGGTGGTCCCTCGAGGAAAGCCACCGTTAGCAAAGTTAGGTGTATAACCATAAACGTTAATGGTATGAAAAATAACAGAAGGCAAGTGCAGGTACATGAGTGGTTGCATCGCTTTGCAGTAGATGTATGTTTCGTGCAAGAACATAACCATAAAGTTGGAAGTTCGTTTGTGATAGATGGTTATGATGTTTATATGGCTCACTCGAGTCGTTTGAAAGGTGGTGTGGCTGTGTTAATAAAAGCGACCAGCCCGTTCGTGATGAAACATTGGGAGGAGGGGGGGGGGGGGTCGCGTGGTACGCGTCATAGGTGAGTGGGGTACTCAACGGGTGGGTTTTGTAGGAGTATATGGGCCAGCTGAACATGATGTTAATATTAAAAATACTTTTGTTAACGACGTTCTTGTGTACTATTTGAGATCTCTGCCTGATATAACAGTAGTTGGTGGCGACTGGAACTGTGTGGTGCGCCGTAAAGACGTAGAACCGAGGGGAGCGGGTTATTGTTCGATTATTTTGGGTGATTTGTTGTCTGGGCTGGGGCTGGTGGATGTAAGTGGAAGTAGTGACTTAGGGATTGAGCACACTTTCGTGCGTAAGGACTATGCTGCGCGCTTAGACAGGGTATATGTGTCTCGGCGCGTAGTTGTAACCAAAGTGCGTGTGTTAGATGTGTATTTCTCCGACCATCGCGGTGTTCTCGTAGAGCTCGACTGGAGAGGTCTCCCGACTCGTTTTAAAGGATATTGGAAATTAAATACTCGTTTACTTCAAAGTGATGAAGATAAGACACTCTTCACGCACTTATGGACGTCTATGGGAGTAGACTCCTTGGAAGGTAGTGATTTAGTGCGACAATGGGACGAGGTTATGAAGCCTCGCATTAAGGATTTTTATGTATATCGAGGTAAGGAGGCCTCTCGATTGGAGTATGGATTTTTGAGGTACCTGGAGGGTTCTTTACAGCACTGTTATGCGCAAGGGGAGGTATCTGGAATTTACCCTGTGGACGAGATTGACAATCTAAAAGATCACATCCAGAAGCTGAAAAATACGGTTTTTGATGGGGCGCGTATTTCGAGTGGAGCTGAGGAGGCTGTGTGGGGTGATAAGCCGTCTGCTTGTGTCTTACGTAGTCAGACACAAAGGAGGAAGGCGACCGAAATCGTGAGTTTAGTGGTTCAGGATGGCGTTGAAGGGTATAGTGAGGGTCAGGTTGTAACAACAACTGAAGGAATAAGCTATTACGTTGATAAATGGTTTAATATCAAAATGCTAAATAAAGAAGTAAGCGTGGATGCAATACGGGAATTGGGGCAGAATGTACGATGTGAGTTGAATGATAATGATCGCTTTCTCATGGGTGGGCCTATAACTGAAGCTGAGGTGTGGGAGGCTTTGCAGGGAATGTGCAAGGGTAAGGCGCCAGGTATTGATGGCATTCCATGTGAATTTTATATTCAACATTGGGAGGTCATACGGACTTTTCTGGTACGTTTACTCAATGCGATGAAGGAAGGGGGTCGTTTAGGTATGTCTCAGAGTACGGCGGTTTTGGTGTTAGTTAAAAAATGTGACATACCCGTATCACTTAAGGATTACCGACCAATATCACTAATGTGTAGCGATTATAAATTATATGCAAAAATTTTAATGAATAGGATTAAGAAAGTGTTTGACAAGGTAATGCATAAGGGTCAGTTTGGCGTGCCAGGTAGGACAATGTATGATGGTCATGGGAATATCAGGGAGTTTGTCGAGGAATGCGGAACGAGGGGCGGGGGTGGTGTTTTGGCTTTAGACTGGCAAGCTGCTTTTGATAGTGTAGAAAGGGATGTGCTGTGGAAGTTTATGAGATGGCAGGGTTTTGGTAATGAGATCATCATGTGGGCTCGCTCTTTGTATAATGGTGCTGGGTTTAGAGTACAAATTAATGGGAAGTTAGGAGACTTAGTCAAATTGAATAGAGGCATTCGACAGGGATGCCCTATGTCTCAAATGCTCTTTGCTTGCATGCAGGACCCTTTTTATTGGACAGTTAGTGGGCGGGGTGTAGATTCGTCGTGGGGTTCGGGTAGTGATCGACCTGCAATAGTAGGTTATGTAGATGATACAACTGTCCTAGTACGTACGAGGGAGCAGTTGAGTTGTGTAGGAAGATTTGTAGATATATTTGGTAGAGCAACAGGAATGCGAGTTAACAAAGAAAAATCAAAGATTATGAAGTTGGGAGATTGGGCGAGGGAGGAGGTAGGTATAGAGACGTGGACGGTGGTTGACTGTGTTACTATATGTGGTATACAGTATATGAGAGAGGTTGATGAGACGAGGGCATGTAATTCGGGGAGGGTGGTAAATAACGTTTTGAGGCGTTTAAATAGTCTAAGGCCACGACATTTAACTCTACACCAGAGAGCGATAGTAATTAATGTTCTTCTTTATAGTAAAGTTTGGCACGTTGCTGCGCTGTATCCACTAATAAAGGGGGATATCAAACATCTTTTAAATAGAGTTTATAGATTTCTGTGGGGTTCAGGGTGCGACTGGCTCACAAGAGCGGTGGTAGAGACACCAATGCGTCAAGGAGGGTTAGGTCTTGTTCCTTTAAGAGACCGAGTCATTGCTTGTTATGTGAAACGTCGTTTTCTCCGATTGGGTGGAAGGCATGGTGGTTTAACGGACATGTATCGTGACCTGCGCAGGTGGTGGACACGGGCAGACGTAATCAAGTGCGATACGATGCTACGTGTGTTACTGTGCATGCGAGACGTGCGGAGCGTTAAATTGAGTACTTTGGAAAGAGTGGGTATGGTGAAAGTTGAGGTGAGAGTCGAAGGAATGTTCCCCATGTACGCGTGGTGTGATATATGGAAGCGGGTTCATCAGTTACATCTCCTTCCTCGAGTACGCGAAGTGGTTTTTAAATTTTTGCACGGGATTCTGCCGTCCAAGGTGGTGTTGTCTAATCGGCGTGTAGAGGTTGACCGGAGTTGTTCAGCGTGCAGGGAGGACGAATCAGCGTTTCACGTTGTGTATTTCTGTGAAAATTTAGGTATAGTACGTGCGTGGTTAAGCAGAGTTTTACGAATGGTAGGGGGGGGAGGTTTGTCTGTAATTAGGGCGTTGACTTTTGATGTGGGGGGGGTTGACATCTGTGTACAACGTGCTGTGTCGTATGTCGTAGCCGATTATATTTATGTGTCATGGGCTATGAGACATGTTGAAGGTAATAGCAGAATCCGGGTTTTAGCGGGAACAATTCTTAGAACTAAGTGTCGAAATCAGTTAGTATATGAGGGGAGATGGGAGAAAGATTTCCCGTCTGCATACAGAGCATTAGAGTTAAAGGATTTGAGATAATTTGTGTTTGCTCAGTGGGTAATCTTACGGGCTGGTCAGCTGCGTTTAATTGTGTGTTTATGTCGTGTGTTTGTGAATGTTGTATGTATGTCTCCAATGTTGTATGTAAGTCTCCAGTGTGATGTCATTAATAAAAATGTAAAATTTTGTATGTGCAGAACGTTAAGAGTTTTGCCCTTTTTATTCTTGTATACCAATCATTGGTATTTGTATTGATGTGTTTTCCTATTGCATGTAATATCTGATATTGCATGTAATTGATTACATTATTTGTTGAGAGGTAATATAACACATCGTATTTGTTATATTTGGACGTTTTTGTCGTCGATTTATTAATACCTATGTCTATGTTGGTGTGTATGAGTGTGCTTGTGTGTGTGTGTTATTGTGTGTGTTGGTTTTATAACACTTTATTATACAGTCTATATACTTACCCATGTGTGCTTGCCATTTGTATATACACCATGAAGTGTAAATATGACATATTACTGCATATTGCAATTTTTGTTATTGATGTCAAGCCTAACATTGTATAATCTTGTATTTAGTAAAAGTGTTGAAGGATGAACTGTACAGGTGATGAGGGATTTTTTTATGTAAAACTTGCAGTGTGATTAGACAATTGAAGAATTTGTTGTCTGTTGAAGATCTGATACTGTATACTTTTATTTATTTAATGTATTGTAAGTTTTAAATAAAATATAAAAAAAAAAAATTACAGGACGGTAGGTTCTCCCTGGATGGTTTATATCTTCCCCATGTTATTCAGAAATGCTTTTATTAAAACATAATTTCTGTCCTCCATTCTTTTCTTCAACTGACTGGCCAAGAAAGTCTGGCAGAGACGAACACATTAATTTATAATGAAAACGTTCGGAAAATAGCATTTGATCTAACATGAAACTAGCAAGTACACACTTATCACTCACACACTTATCTTTCACATACTCGCATATCTCACACACTCATATTTCTCACAAACTTTCATCTCTCACACGTTTCCATTTCTCATATACTCATTTCACATACTCATGCCTGACTTAGTTATGGCAAACAATGAATCCCTTGTTAATAATTTAGAAATTTCAGAGGAACTGGGTGCTAGCGACCACAAATCAATTACATTTAGCATTGAATGGAAGTACGATAGTAGCGATAACTCAGTAACAGTCCCAGATTTTCGCTTAGCAGATTACGATGGGCTTAGAGAACACTTATCATCTGTTGACCGGGGTAACGAAGTGAGATATCAATATGACAGTTTTCTGAACACTATACATGCTCCTCAAAGAACGTTTATCCCATATAAAGAAATTAGATCAAATAGAAATGACCCAAAATGGATGAATAATAGGCTCAAATATCTACTAGGGCATAAGAAAGGAATTTATAGGCGTATCAAAAGAGGTGAGGGTCATCTTATGAATCAGTATATTGTCATTAAGAGGGACATTAAAAAGGGGATAAGAAAAGCTAAAAGGGACTATGAAATTAAAGTTGCTAGGGATTCTAAAACTAACCCAAAAAGTTTTTTCCAGGTCTATAGAACAAAAGTTAGAGATAAGATAGGTCCCCTTAAAAATAACTATGGGCACCTTACTGACAAAGAGAATGAAATGTGCTCAATTTTTAATAATTATTTTCTCTCAGTTTTTACACAGGAAGACACTAACAATATTCCAGTAATTAATTTTTATAGTGGGCTAGAAGAAGATAAATTATGTAACATCACAGTCACTAATGAAATGGTTGTGAAGCAGATAGACAGACTGAAGCAAAATAAGTCGCCGGGTCCTGATGAGGTTTTTTCAAGGGTTCTTAAGGAATGCAAAATGGAACTCTGTGAACCATTAACTAATATTTTTAATTTATCTCTTCAAACAGGTGTAGTGTCTGATATGTGGAAGATGGCTAATGTAACTCCTATTTTTAAAACAGGGGACAAGTCTTTACCGTCAAATTACCGCCCAATAAGCCTGACCTCAATTGTAGGCAAATTACTAGAGTCAATTATAGCTGAGATTATAAGAAGCCATCTCGATAAGCATAGCTTGATTAATGATACTCAGCATGGATTCACAAGAGGCCGGTCTAGTCTAATTTATTAACTTTCTTCAGTAAAGCTTTTGAGGCTGTTGACCACGATAAAGAATTTGATATTATTTACTTAGATTCTAGAAAGGCTTTTGATAGAGTACCGCACCATAGACTGTTAAAGAAAGTGGCAGCTCATGGCATTGGGGGAAAAGTGCTCTCGTGGATCGAGTCATGGCTCACTGACAGGAAGCAGAGAGTGTCCATAAATGGGGTTAAATCCGAGTGGGGATCTGTAACAAGTGGTGTTCCACAGGGATCAGTCTTGGGCCCGTTGTTGTTTATAATATATATCAATGATCTTGATGAGGGAATTACTAGTGATATGAGCAAATTCGCCGATGACACAAAGATAGGTAGGATAATTGATTCAAACGTAGATGTTATGGAACTTCAGGAGGATTTAAACAAACTCTATTCTTGGTCAGAAAAGTGGCAGATGCAGTTCAATGTAGATAAATGCAAGGTTCTGAAGCTTGGGAGTGCCCATAACCCTAGTACTTATAAGTTAAATTATGTAGAACTTAGCCATACAGATTGCGAAAAGGACTTGGGGGTTATGGTGAGCAGCAACCTTAAACCAAGACAGCAATGCCTAAGCGTACGTAATAAGGCAAATAGATTACTGGGATTTATATCAAGAAGTGTAAGCAACAGAAGTCCAGAGGTCATACTGCAGCTTTATACATCATTAGTAAGGCCTCACCTAGATTATGCAGCTCAGTTCTGGTCTCCATATTACAGAATGGACATAAATTCGTTAGAAAACATTCAGCGTAGGATGACTAAATTAATACATAGCATTAGAAATCTTCCTTATGAAGAAAGATTGAAGACTCATAAGTTACATTCACTTGTTAGACGAAGAATGAAGGGAGACCTGATCGAAGAGTATAAGTGGAAGATAGGTATTAATAAAGGGGATATTAATAAGGTCTTGAGGATGTCTCTCCAAGAGAGAACCCGCAGTAATGGATTTAAATTAGATAAGTTTAGATTTAGAAAGGACATAGGAAAGTATTGGTTTGGAAATAGGGTAGTTGATGAGTGGAACAGTCTACCTAGTTGGGTTATTGAGGCTGGGACTTTGGGTAGTTTCAAATTTAGGTTGGATAAGTACATGAGTGGGAGGGGTTGGATTTGAGTGGGACTTTCACATCAGAGCTTATTTCTTGGGTGGCATTGAAAATTGGGTTGGGCAAATGTTTTGTTAGTGGGATGAATTGTAAAGGACCTGCCTAGTATGGGCCAACAGGCCTCCTGCAGTGTTCCTCCTTTCTTATGTTCTTATGCTCTTATAACTTACACAATATCTCACTCTCATCTCTCACACACTCCCATACAATCACTTCTTTTATATTCTCCATGATAGCGTAATAAACAATATCAGCTCCCATCACACCTTAACTATTGAAACATCCATTATGTCAATATTATAGTAAGAGTCATTTGTCATATTGCCTAAGTAAGCTCACACTTCCTGGAAACCCAGATGTCGTCCTGGAGCGTGACAGACTGAGCGGCGGGATGCACCACACTTTCCCCGGTGAACAAGTGAAAGCAGCAACAGCAGGAGTCAGTCTGGCAGCTGGACTGTTTCTCTTCAAGTTAGCATGCAACGGAAATGTTTGATATGAATAAAGGGGAGAGTTCTGTAGTTGAGGCAACAGGCAAATGAGAGTAAATTATATATAACAGAAGCTGTCTGTCTCGCCTTCACTATCACAACCTTCTACCAAAATCACGACTCTCAGCCACCACAATCTTCAACCACTACAACCATGCACCACCACAACCCTCAACAACCACAACTCTTCACCCCCACAACCCTACACCCTTACAACCCTACACCACAACAACCCTCCACCATAACCCTTAGACACCACAACTCTCCACTCCCACAACCCTACACCACCACAATCCTACACCACCACAACCCTCAACCAGCACAACTCTTCACCACCACAACCCTACACCCCTACAGCCCTACACTCCCACAACCCTACACCTCCACAATCCTACAATCCTACAACCCTAAACCCCCACATACCAATACCCCCACAACCCTACACCCCCACAACCCTACACCCCCACAACCCTACACCCCCACAACCCTACAATACCACAACCCTACACCACAACAACCCTCCACCATAACCCTCGGCCATCACAACCCTACACTCCCACAGCCCTACACCACCGCATCCCTACACCACCACAACCCTACACCACCACAACCCTACACCCCCACAACCCTACACCTTCACAACCCTACACCACAACAACCCTCCACCATAACCCTCGGCCATCACAACCCCCCACTCCCACAACCCTACACCACCACAACCCTCCACTCCCACAACTCTCCACCACCGCAACCCTACACCACCACAACCCAACACCACCACAACCCTACACTACCACAACCCTACACCACCACAGCCCTACGCCACCACAACCCTACACCACCGCAACCCTACACCACCACAACTCTACACCACTACCCTACGTCCCCACAACCCTACACCTTCACAACCCTACACCACAACAACCCTACACCATAACCCTCGGCCATCACAACCCTCCACTCCCATAACCCTACATCACCACAACCCTCCACTCCCACAGCCCTACACCACCGCAACCCTACACCACCACAACCCTACACCACCACAACCCTACACCACCACAACCCTACACCACCGCAACCCTACACCACCACAACCCTACACCACCACAACCCTACATCCCCACAACCCTACACCCTCACAACCCTACGCCACAACCCTCCACCATAACCCTCGGCCATCACAACCCTCCACTCCCACAACCCTACACCACCACAACCCTACACCACCACAACCCTACACTCCCACAACCCTACACCACCACAACCCTTCACCACCATAACCCTACACCACCACAACCCTACACCACCGCAACGCTACACCACCACAACCCTACACCACCACAACCCTACACCACCACAACCCTACACCACCACAACCCTACACCACCACAACCCTACACCAACACAACCCTACACCACCACAACCCTACACCGCCACAACCCTACACCCTCACAACCCTACACCACAACCCTCCACCATAACCCTCGGCCATCACAATCCTCCACTCCCACAACCCTACACCACCACAACCCTACACCACCACAACCCTACACCCTCACAACCCTACACCACCACGACCCTACACCACTACAACCCTACACCACCACAACCCTACACTACCACAACCCTACACCCCTACAACCCTACACCCCCACAACCCTACACCACCATAACCACACACCACCACAACAGTACACCACCACAACTCTACACCACCACAACAGTACACCACCACAACCCTACACCACCACAACAGTACACCACCACAACCCTACACCACCACAACAGTACACCACCACAACCACACACCACCACAGCAGTACACCACCACAACCCTACACCACCACGAACCTACACCACCACAACAGTACACCACCACAATCCTCCACTACACAACCTCCGTCCAGCACAACGCTCAACCACCACAACCTTCAACCACCATAGCCCCCACCATGAACCTACACCACCACAACCCTAAACCACAACAACCCTGAGCCACCAGAACACCGCTAACCGTCACCGCCACAACCCTCCACCATCACAACCCTCAACCATCGCAACCCTCAACCACCACAACCCCTACCACGAACCTTCCCCACCACAACACCGAAACTCTCAACCAACATAACCCCCACCACAAACCTACACCACCATAAACCTCTGCTACAACCCAACACAACCCTACACCACCCTATCCCTACACAACAACCCTCACCCACCACAAAACCGCAATCCTCCACCGAAACAACCTTTCACCACAATCCACCACCACAACCCTCCATCACCACAACACTCAACCACCGTAACCCACCTCCACCACAACCCTACACCACAAAATCCCTTAATCACCAAAACAATCCTCAACCACTACAACCACCCACCACCACATCCCTTAACCACCACACTCCTCAACGACCACAACTCTGGCAAACAAAGAGTATGTTACAATTTATTTTGAGTATGTCACACTCCCCTATAGGCTGCCTCCTCACCAGCGAACCGGGTGCTAAGGGTTTAACGCTCACTAGGGCACCCGTTGTTGCCAAACACAGGCAAACCCGGCAAAGCTGAAGCAACGTGGTTCACTTGTGGTAAGCACTGGCAAACTTGCCTGAGCTGCTGGCTGAGTTCAGTGCACTCACTCTGGCTTCTGCTTTGCCATCTGTCACCATGGTATACGCTTACTATTCTCTCTGTACACTTTTTACATAGTGTACATATCTGTATATATCATCTGGTGAAGGCGAATATAAATTATAGTCTACTGATAAGCTTTGTTTGCACCATTTCCCATTACGACCTGGTCTGAGAGACCATTATTACTTGTGTTCGTAATACGGGAGCTCTGTCTGAGAGCTGGAACTGGTCTTCGTATCGTTCAGATTGCCTCGCTATCGTTTTTTTTTATTACACCACACATCCCTTCTCCAGTACAACTCTCAACCTCCACAACCCTACATCACCTCACTGCATTGCATTACCACAAACCTACACAACACTACCACAAACTTACACAACACTACCACAAACCTACACACTACCACAAATCTACACAACACTACCACAAACCTACACAACATTACCACAAACTTACACAACACTACCACAAACCTACACAACACTACCACAAACCTACACAACACTACCACAAACCTACACAACACTACCACAAACCTACACAACACTACCGCAAACCTACACAACACTACCACAAGCTTACACAACACTACCACAAACCTACACAACACTACCACAAACCTACACAACACTACCACAAACCTACACAACACTACCACAAACCTACACAACATTACCACAAACTTACACAACACTACCACAAACCTACACAACACTACCACAAAACTTACACAACACTACCACAAACCTACACAACACTACCACAAACCTACACAACACTACCACAAACCTACACAACACTACCACAAACCTACACAACACTACCACAAACCTACACAACAGTAGCACAAACCTACACAACACTACCACAAACTTACACAACACTACCACAAACCTGCACAATACTACCACAAACCTACACAACACTACCACAAAGCTACACAACAGTAGCACAAACCTACACAACACTACCACAAACTTACACAACACTACCACAAACTTACACAACACTACCACAAACCTGCACAATACTACCACAAACCTACACAACACTACCACAAACCTACACAACAGTAGCACAAACCTACACAACAGTAGCACAAACCTTCACAACACTACCGAAAAACCTGCACTACACTACCACAAACCTTAACTACATTAGCACAAACCTACAAAACACCAGTACCATCCAATACATCTTGATCAGAAACATGCACTACACCAACATAAACCTGAATTACAGTAACAAAAACCTGCACTTCACTACAACAATCTTGCAATACACTAGCACAAACAGCGTTAAATTAAACCAAACCTACATTACCCTACTATAATTTTGCACTGTTCTACTTGAAATTGGCACTACAGTAGTACAAAGCAGCATAAACTTGAATTACATCAGCACAAGGCATCACTACACATGTACAAGCCTTGACTACACAAGCACAAACTTTACCGCCACAAGCCTTAATCACACCAGCATAAACCTGTACTACACAAGACCTGACCTGCCCTACACTACCTAAAACCTTCAATACACCAGGACAAACGTTAATTACCATTATGAAAACAGGTGTAGTATTTTGGCCTACACACCTGGTTGTAGCACGATAACCAAGGTAGAAATAAGCAACGTGTAAAAGAAAGGGGGTGAGTAAACTTACATATATTTCTTTCGCCAAACAGCATGCAGTATATTGCATGTTGTTTGGAGGTAAGTCTGTCAATGTTGATTCACGAGTGTCTAATATTTCTTCACAACTTGGGCGGGCTTCCTTGTGATTGGCTGGATTGAACCAAAGTAATAGCATAGCAAGGGGGCCCCACTCGTTATAATGTTAGCATGAGTGTTAGTATGAGTGTGTAACATACGCCGAATAAAATATAATGTACTCTTAGCATGCTACACATCTACCCGAAAAGGGTTCTAACAGTGTGCCACTATGGCACGAATGACTAATGGAACCATCCAAATCAGTAAATAGGTAGTGCTACACCCAAAGAAACTTTCAAGTCAGGGACGACCTTAGAGTGAGACAGCAGAAAGTAGGGCTAGCGCAGGTCCAAGACATTTGAAAGAGTCCGCCTGTTGCTCTTCTCAAACTGACAGTTCCTCGGACATGATAACAGGAACGTCCTGGCAATCCTGTGACCCCAGAATAGGAAGGCTTGATCAGGGACTTTTTACTAGATTTACGAGGCTCTGGCCAGTTTTCCTCGTAAAATAAATTGTCTAGTCCAAGATCGCAGTCCACTAAGGCAATGTCAGCATTCTCTTCAGACTTTCCTAAGGACATGAGAAAAGATGCTTTTGCGGCTACAATGGGCTCGGGACAGTATCTACAATTTAGAAAATTGTTGACAATCAACAACGAAGTATCTTTCATGAGAAACCCCACAGTCACACCTTCAGTGTAATACTGGGTTTTAACAGAAATCTGATGCAAAGTTACAGAAAACACAGCTTCCCCAAAAGATTCTAACAATACTGTGACTTTGTAAATGGTCCAAGTCGGACCGAAACGTCGTCGTAAGCTTCTCTCTTTTATGTGCGGGTTATTTGTGTATCGTTCCAGTCACGGTATTGTGCCTTTTTTTGTTATAATACTGAGGAATTTAAGGAGGCCTCAGAAACTGTAAGTAGCTCCTCTTGTAAGAGGGAGCAATAAGCCCCGGTATCCCTGAAGGTGGATACTTCAGTGGAACATTCCTGCTCTTTAAGGCAGGGTTGAGTATTACTATAAAAGAGTGCCATACAGGCATTTATTTCTCGGTGATTCGTTTGAGCAGGAAGCATAGTTATTTTCACTAGAGGTTATTTGACATACCTCTGGTAGCAGGTTTGCTTAACTTGGGACAAGGGGCCTTGATGTGACTAGGCTTACAACAGTAGTAACAAGGTCACTGTCCACCTGTTTCCACAGGTGGATAGTGACCCTCTTGCTCCGGAGTTTGTTTTCATCCCTTACGAAGGTATCGAAGCGGGAATCTGCGAATAATAGCTCCAGTAACAGCTGAAATCTCAGGATGGAACGTCATGTAACACGAATCAAACCTTAATTTATTGTGAATAAACTCACTGAGCTGTACAGCCGTAGAAGTTCGTTAGTACTCTATTCCAGTAGAACGAGTAATACTCCAGCAGCGTTGTAGAATAGTGTGGGCAGTTTTCAGGGCATATTCAGTCGCCAATCACTTAACACGGGTCGGTGGCATAACCCACCAGCACAATAACAAAACGCTAACGCAATGTGAAGCAGTAGCAAGCAACGAATTCGCAGGTTTGGAATGCAGTATTGAAGGCAGGTTCATAGAGACAATGCAGAGAGAAAAACTTCAGGAGAGGCACCTCATATTACGAACACAGGTGTAGTCTTGTGGCCTGCACACCTGGTTGTAGCACGATAACAAAAGTAGAAATGAGGAATGAACAAAAGACGGGGTGACTAAATACTTATATTCATTTCCTTCACCAAATAGCATGCAAGTATTTTTTTTGTATTTTTTTTATTAACACATCGGCCGTTTTCCACGGAGGCAGGGCCACCCGAAAAAAAAGAAACACTTTCATCTTCATTCACTCCATCACTGTCTTTCCAGAAGCACGCCTACACTACAGTTAAAGGACAGCAACACAAAACCCTCCTTCAGAGTGCAGGCACTGTACTTCCCACCTCCAAGACTCAAGTCCGGCTAACCAGTTTTCCTGAATCCCTTCATAAATGTTACTTTGTTCACACTACAACATTACGTCAAGTCATAAAAACCATTTGTCTCCATTCGCTCCTATCAAACACACTCATGCATGCCTGCTGAAAGTCCAAACTCCACGCACGCAAAACCTCCATTACCCCCCTCCCTTCAACCTTTCCTAGGCTGACCCCTACCCTGCCTTCATTCCACTGTAGATTCCGTTCTATCCTGTCTAATTGTCCGAACTACCTCAACAACCCCTCCTCAGCCCTCTGGTTAATACTTTTAGTAAAGCCACACCTCCTCCTAATTTCCAAACTATGGATTCTCTAAATAATGTTCACACGTCACATTGCTCTCATACACGACATCTCCACTGCCTCCAGCCTTCTCATTGTTGCAACATTCACTACCCATGGTTCACATCCATATAAGAATGTTGGTATAACTATACTCTCAGACATTCCCCTCTTTGTTTTTATGGATAAAGCTCTTTGTCTCCACAGACTCCTCAATGCATCACTCACGTTTTCCCCTTCGTCAGTTCTGTGATTCATTTCGTCTTTCATAGAACCATCTGCTGGCAAGTTCACTCCCGAATATCTGAATACATTCAATTCCTCCATATTCCCTCCAATTTAATGTCCAATCTTTCATTACCTAAGTTTTTCGTTATCTTCATCACCTTGCTCTTTCCTATGTTCACTTTCTTTCATGGACATACCCTACCAAACTCGTCCATCATCCTCTACATCTTCTCTTCAGAATCTCCCAAGAGCAAGTGTCATCAGAAAAAAGCAATTGTGACATCTCACACTTTGTGTTAGATTCTTTATCTTTTAATCCCACACGTATTTCCAACACCCGAGTATTCACTTCTCTTACAACCCCATCTTTAAATATATTGAACAACCAAAGGGACCTCGTGCATCACTGTCCAAGGCCTACTTTTACTGGGAAATAATTTCCCTCTCTCCTCCTTACTCTAACCTGAGCCTCACTATCGTCGTAAAATTTCTTCACTGTTTTCAGTAACCATCCTTCTATTCCATATATTTGCAATATCTGCAACATTGCCCTCCTATCCTCCATATCATACGCCTTTTCCAAGTCCATATAGGCCACAGAAATCTCTTTACTGTAAACACTGGTGTACAGAAATACATTTTGCAAGCAAGAGACTCAGTGAGAAGTGTATTCGACCAAACATGGAGGTAAGTCTGCCAATGTTGACTAAAGAGTGTCACAAGTTTGACGGGCTTATTTAAGATAAGATAAGATAAGATTTCGTTCGGATTTTTAACCCCGGAGGGTTAGCCACCCAGGATAACCCAAGAAAGTCAGTGCGTCATCGAGGACTGTCTAACTTATTTCCATTGGGGTCCTTAATCTTGTCCCCCAGGATGCGACCCACACCAGTCGACTAACACCCAGGTACCTATTTGCTGCTAGGTGAACAGGACAACAGGTGTAAGGAAACGTGTCGGAATTTCCACCCGCCGGGAATCGAACCCGGGCCCTCCGTGTGTGAAGCGGGAGCTTTAGCCACCAGGCCACCGGGCATGATCGAACCAAGGTTCTAGTATAACATGGGGGCCCCGATCATTATACTCTTAGCTTCTGGTTTGCTGGTCGAGAGGATATGGCTATATGGGTATGTGACATTCGCCGAATAAAATCTGCACTTCACAACAACAAATCTTCAAAATACCAGAACAAACCTACATTTCACAACTACAAATGTTCACAACACTACCAAAATCCTTTACTACAATAGCACAAACCTGCTATTTATCAGCACAAACCTGTTCTATCTACATCACCAAAAATCATCACTACACAACACAAACCTGCACTTCACAAGCATAAACCTGCACTTCACTAGAACAAAACTGTATGTCACAAGTACAAACCTGCACAACTTTAACAAACCTGTAACAATCAAATGTGTAGCATACAAATCTGCTCTACACTAGAACAAACCTGCACTACGCAGTTCAGACTGCCCTCCACATCCAACAACCTGCAATATACTACCACAAACCTGCACTACACAACTACAATTCTACACTGCACTGCCATAAATCTTCACTAAAACAGCAGAAATCTGCAGTACACCAGCACAAACATATACTTCACTACCCTTCACTACAACAAAACAAGCCTTCACTTCACCAACACAAACCTGCACTTCTCTACGATACACTTTCACTACAATAGTAAAAAACCCTCACTACGCCATCACAAACCTTCACTACACAGCACATACCTGCACTTCACTACCACAAACTACTACTGCACACAATGTCACTACACCAACACAAACGCTTACTACACCATTACTACACCTTCATAAACCTTCATTATCCAACACAAACCTTCATTACACCATTACAGACCTTCACTATACCCCAACTCTTCCCCTCCACTAACTCAACATAAACTACTACCAAGGCCCAACAACTTCATTAAAACACTGCGTCACATCACCTTACCACATGTTGCCACCGCACCATCACAACTCTTCACCCTATTGTCTGAATACCTTCCCCTACTCTCATCTTAGACACCTGTTACGGTTTCTCTTCAATAAAACTTTCCACTCGCTGAACAAGATAACATTAACACATGCAAGGTCTCGTAATATAGAGACACGACGACTACATTGCACATAGTTACACAAGGTTAAATATGAGAGAGGATGAATAGGAAGAAATTAGCCAGAAAGTTCTATTTTTTCCGTCACATAATTATTTCCTTTCCCATGCCAGGCGGTCACGCACAGCACACTGAGTGGCAGGATGCACTTACATCCATCATATTTTAGACAAGGAAAACAAAATGTAAGGGAGTATTATAATTCACCCAAATTTGTGCGATAATATTAGCTTTAATTTAGCATCATCATAGTGGTAGCCAAACTAGAGCTGGTTCACAGTGGTAGCCAAACCAGAGTTGCTTCACAGTGGTAGCCAGACCAGAGTTGCTTCACAGTGGTAGCCAGACCAGAGCTGGCTCACAGTAATAGCAAGATCTGAGTTGCTTCACAGTGGGAGCCAAACCACAATTGTTTATCGGCGGTAGTCAAACTAAACTTGCTTTAAAGTGGGAGACAAAGTCCCTTCATACTGGGAACGATATCAGAGTTGTTCCACAGTAGGATCGACACTTAAGTTGCTTCACAGTGGAGGCCAGACTATAAAGTTGCTTCACAAAAGGAAGCGGAGGGTTGCTATACAGTGGAAGTCAGTCATAACTTGCTTAACGCTGAGAGCGAGATGAATCTTGTTGTTAGGTAAGACACATATGCAACAGTTAGGTATCTTATTTCGAAACGTTTCGCCTACATAGTAGGCTTCTTCAGTCGAGTACAGAAAAGTTGATAGAAGCAGAAGAGACTTGAAGACGATGTAATCAGTCCATCACCCTTAAAGTTTTGAGGTGGTCAGTCCCTCAGTCTGGAGAAGAGCATTGTTCCATAGTATGAAACAATATGGAGTTGAAGTGACAGGATGGAGCCTCAATTAGCGCCAGGAGGTGAGACGTAGGTCACTAGTAGAAGTAAGAACGCAGATGTTAGGAGGTCAGGTCCCTCTCAAATCCAGCCGTTCTCACTAGTAGAGGTTGTCGAAGTTGATTGCAGGTCTGTACCACAACACAAGGGTATCTTGGTACAGACCTGCAATCAACTTCGACAACCTCTAGTAGTCAGAACGGCTGGATTTGAGAGGAACCTGACCTCCTAACATCTGCGTTCTTACTTCTACTAGTGACCTACGTCTCACCTCCTGTCGCTATATGAGGCTCCATTCTGTCACTTCAACTCCATATTGTTTCAGACTATGAAACAATGCTCTTCTCCAGACTGAGGGACTGACCACCTCAAAACTTTAAGGGTGATGGACTGATTACATCGTCTTCAAGTCTCTTCTGCTTCTATCAACTTTTCTGTACTCGACTGAAGAAGCATACTATGTAGGCGAAACGTTTCGAAATAAAGATACCTAACTGTTGCATATGTGTCTTACCTAACAACCTGTAGGTATTTTATACCATTTTAACGAGATGAATCTTGCTTAATAGTGCTATCCAGACATGAATTGTATCCTAGTGGGAGCCACACCAGAGCTTCTTTATAGTGGGAGCCAAAATATAGTCACCAAAATAGGTCGACGAATTCATTCTGACGAGGACATTAGAGCACGCAGGAAGATTTGAATAGACTGATGCAGCGTTCGGAGAAGAGGCAGATATAGTTTAATATAGACAAATGCAAAGTTCTAAACATTGGACAGGAAAATAACCATGCCACATATAAATTAAATAAGGTACATCTTAATTGCGAAAAGGATTTGGGAGTTCTGGTTAGCAGTAATTTAAAACCAAGACAACAGTGCATTAGTGTTCGCAATAAAGCGAACAGAATCCTTGGCTTCATATCAAGAAGCATAAATTGTAGAAGTCCTCAGGTTGTTCTTCAACTCTATATATCCTTGGTTAGGCCTCATTTAGATTAAGCTGCACAGTTCTAGTCACCGTATAACAGAATGGATATAAATGCTCTGAAAAACGTATAGAGGAGGATGACAAAGTTAATCCCATGTATCAGAAATCTTCCCTATGAGGATAGACTGAGGGCCCTGAATCTGCACTCTCTCGAAAGGCGTAGAGCTAGGGGGGATATGATTGAGGCGTATAAATGGAAAACAGGAATAAATAAAGGGAATGTAACTAGCGTGCTAAAAATATCTAGCCAAGACAGGACTCGCAGGAAAAACTCAGATTCTGGAAGGATATAGGAAAGCAATGGTTTGGTAATGGAGTTGAGGATGAGTGGAACAAACTCCCGAGTACCGTCATAGAAGCTAAAACGTTGTGTCTTTTCAAAAAATAGATTAGATAAATATGAGTGGGTGTGGATGGGTGTGAGTTGGACCTGACTAGCTTGTGCTAATAGGTTTGACGCCATGCTCCTTCCTTAAGTGGATGTGACGTGACCTGACTGCTTAGGCCATTGGCTAAAACCGGTAGGAGATTTAGACCTGCCTCGCATGGGCCAGTAGGCTTGCTGCAGTGTTCCTACTTTCTTCAGACAGGTGTAGTGTCTGATATGTGGAAGATGGCTAATGTAATTCCTATTTTTAAAGCAGGGGATAAGTCGTTACCATCAAATTACCGCCCAATAAGCCTGACCT
Organism: Cherax quadricarinatus; assembly: GCF_038502225.1. Lineage (NCBI taxonomy): Eukaryota > Metazoa > Arthropoda > Malacostraca > Decapoda > Parastacidae > Cherax > Cherax quadricarinatus. Next base: position 48,594,076 of record NC_091292.1, on the reverse strand, counting down.
CAATTATAAGTAAATTACTAGAGTCAATTATAGGTGATATCATAAGAAGCCATCTTGATAAGCATAATTTGATAAATGATACTCAGAATGGATTCACGAGGGGCCGCTCCTGCCTAGCTAATTTATTAACCTTCTTCAGTAAACCTTTTGAGACTGTTGACCACTGGGGAAAAAGTATTGTCATGGATCGAGTCATGGATCAACAATAGTGTGCATAAATGGGGTAAAATCCGAGTGGGGATCTGTAACAAGTGGCGTTTCACAGGGATCAGTCATAGTACTACCGTCCTGCCAGATGACTGTGAAACAAAAACCTGTAATTGTTTTGCATGATGGTAGGATTGCTGGTTTCTTTTTCTGTCTCATAAACACGCTAAGATAACAGGGATATCTTGCTACTCCTACTTACACTTTGGTCACACTTCACAGACACGCACATGCATATATATATATACATACATCTAGGTTTTTCTCCTTTTTCTAAATAGCTCTTGTTCTTTTTTATTTCTTCTATTGTCCATGGGGAAGTGGAAAAGAATCTTTCCTCCGTAAGCCATGCGTGTCGTATGAGGCGACTAAAATGCCGGGAGCAATGGGCTAGTAACCCCTTCTCCTGTATACAATTACTAAAAAAGAGAAGAAGAAAAACTTTATAAAACTGGGTTGCTTAAATGTGCGTGGATGTAGTGCGGATGACAAGAAACAGATGATTGCTGATGTTATGAATGAAAAGAAGTTGGATGTCCTGGCCCTAAGCGAAACAAAGCTGAAGGGGGTAGGAGAGTTTCAGTGGGGGGAAATAAATGGGATTAAATCTGGAGTATCTGAGAGAGTTAGAGCAAAGGAAGGGGTAGCAGTAATGTTAAATGATCAGTTATGGAAGGAGAAAAGAGAATATGAATGTGTAAATTCAAGAATTATGTGGATTAAAGTAAAGGTTGGATGCGAGAAGTGGGTCATAATAAGCGTGTATGCACCTGGAGAAGAGAGGAATGCAGAGGAGAGAGAGAGATTTTGGGAGATGTTAAGTGAATGTATAGGAGCCTTTGAACCAAGTGAGAGAGTAATTGTGGTAGGGGACTTGAATGCTAAAGTAGGAGAAACTTTTAGAGAGGGTGTGGTAGGTAAGGTTGGGGTGCCAGGTGTAAATGATAATGGGAGCCCTTTGATTGAACTTTGTATAGAAAGGGGTTTAGTTATAGGTAATACATATTTTAAGAAAAAGAGGATAAATAAGTATACACGATATGATGTAGGGCGAAATGACAGTAGTTTGTTGGATTATGTATTGGTAGATAAAAGACTGTTGAGTAGACTTCAGGATGTACATGTTTATAGAGGGGCCACAGATATATCAGATCACTTTCTAGTTGTAGCTACACTGAGAGTAAAAGGTAGATGGGATACAAGGAGAATAGAAGCATCAGGGAAGAGAGAGGTGAAGGTTTATAAACTAAAAGAGGAGGCAGTTAGGGTAAGATATAAACAGCTATTGGAGGATAGATGGGCTAATGAGAGCATAGGCAATGGGGTCGAAGAGGTATGGGGTAGGTTTAAAAATGTAGTGTTTGAGTGTTCAGCAGAAGTTTGTGGTTACAGGAAAGTGGGTGCAGGAGGGAAGAGGAGCGATTGGTGGAATGATGATGTAAAGAGAGTAGTAAGGGAGAAAAAGTTAGCATATGAGAAGTTTTTACAAAGTAGAAGTGATGCAAGGAGGGAAGAGTATATGGAGAAAAAGAGAGAGGTTAAGAGAGTGGTGAAGCAATGTAAAAAGAGAGCAAATGAGAGAGTGGGTGAGATGTTATCAACAAATTTTGTAGAAAATAAGAAAAAGTTTTGGAGTGAGATTAACAAGTTAAGAAAGCCTAGAGAACAAATGGATTTGTCAGTTAAAAATAGGAGAGGAGAGTTATTAAATGGAGAGTTAGAGGTATTGGGAAGATGGAAGGAATATTTTGAGGAATTGTTAAATGTTGATGAAGATAGGGAAGCTGTGATTTCGTGTATAGGGCAAGGAGGAATAACATCTTGTAGGAGTGAGGAAGAGCCAGTTGTGAGTGTGGGGGAAGTTCGTGAGGCAGTAGGTAAAATGAAAGGGGGTAAGGCAGCCGGGATTGATGGGATAAAGATAGAAATGTTAAAAGCAGGTGGGGATATAGTTTTGGAGTGGTTGGTGCAATTGTTTAATAAATGTATGGAAGAGGGTAAGGTACCTAGGGATTGGCAGAGAGCATGCATAGTTCCTTTGTATAAAGGCAAAGGGGAAAAAAGAGAGTGCAAAAATTATAGGGGGATAAGTCTGTTGAGTGTACCTGGTAAAGTGTATGGTAGAGTTATAATTGAAAGAATTAAGAGTAAGACGGAGAATAGGATAGCAGATGAACAAGGAGGCTTTAGGAAAGGTAGGGGGTGTGTGGACCAGGTGTTTACAGTGAAACATATAAGTGAACAGTATTTAGATAAGGCTAAAGAGGTCTTTGTGGCATTTATGGATTTGGAAAAGGCGTATGACAGGGTGGATAGGGGGGCAATGTGGCAGATGTTGCAAGTGTATGGTGTAGGAGGTAGGTTACTGAAAGCAGTGAAGAGTTTTTACGAGGATAGTGAGGCTCAAGTTAGAGTATGTAGGAAAGAGGGAAATTTTTTCCCAGTAAAAGTAGGCCTTAGACAAGGATGTGTGATGTCACCGTGGTTGTTTAATATATTTATAGATGGGGTTGTAAGAGAAGTAAATGCGAGGGTCTTGGCAAGAGGCGTGGAGTTAAAAGATAAAGAATCACACACAAAGTGGGAGTTGTCACAGCTGCTCTTTGCTGATGACACTGTGCTCTTGGGAGATTCTGAAGAGAAGTTGCAGAGATTGGTGGATGAATTTGGTAGGGTGTGCAAAAGAAGAAAATTAAAGGTGAATACAGGAAAGAGTAAGGTTATGAGGATAACAAAAAGATTAGGTGATGAAAGATTGAATATCAGATTGGAGGGAGAGAGTATGGAGGAGGTGAACGTATTCAGATATTTGGGAGTGGACGTGTCAGCGGATGGGTCTATGAAAGATGAGGTGAATCATAGAATTGATGAGGGAAAAAGAGTGAGTGGTGCACTTAGGAGTCTGTGGAGACAAAGAACTTTGTCCTTGGAGGCAAAGAGGGGAATGTATGAGAGTATAGTTTTACCAACGCTCTTATATGGGTGTGAAGCGTGGGTGATGAATGTTGCAGCGAGGAGAAGGCTGGAGGCAGTGGAGATGTCATGTCTGAGGGCAATGTGTGGTGTGAATATAATGCAGAGAATTCGTAGTTTGGAAGTTAGGAGGAGGTGCGGGATTACCAAAACTGTTGTCCAGAGGGCTGAGGAAGGGTTGTTGAGGTGGTTCGGACATGTAGAGAGAATGGAGCGAAACAGAATGACTTCAAGAGTGTATCAGTCTGTAGTGGAAGGAAGGCGGGGTAGGGGTCGGCCTAGGAAGGGTTGGAGGGAGGGGGTAAAGGAGGTTTTGTGTGCGAGGGGCTTGGACTTCCAGCAGGCATGCGTGAGCGTGTTTGATAGGAGTGAATGGAGACAAATGGTTTTTAATACTTGACGTGCTGTTGGAGTGTGAGCAAAGTAACATTTATGAAGGGATTCAGGGAAACCGGCAGGCCGGACTTGAGTCCTGGAGATGGGAAGTACAGTGCCTGCACTCTGAAGGAGGGGTGTTAATGTTGCAGTTTAAAAACTGTAGTGTAAAGCACCCTTCTGGCAAGACAGTGATGGAGTGAATGATGGTGAAAGTTTTTCTTTTTCGGGCCACCCTGCCTTGGTGGGAATCGGCCGGTGTGATAATAAAAAAATAATCAATGACCTAGACGAGGGAATTTCTAGTGACATGAGCAAATTCGCCGACGACACGAAGATAGGAAGGATAACTGATTCAAATGTAGATATCATGGAGCTTCAAGAGGATTTAGACAAACTTAATTCGTGGTCAGAAATGTGGCAGATGCAGTTCAATGTAGATAAATGCAAGGTTCTGAAGCTCGGGAGTGTCCATAACCCTAGCACTTATAAGTTAAATAATGTAAAACTTAGCCATATAGATTCCAAAATAGACTTGGGGATTATGGTGAGCAGCAACCTTAAACCAAGACAGCAATGCCTGCGTGTACGTAATAAGGCAAATAGATTACTGGGATTTATATCAAGAAGTGTAAGCAACAGAAGTCAAACGGTTATACTACAGCTTTATACATCATTAGTAAGGCCTCACCTAGATTACGCGGCTCAGTTCTGGTCTCCATTTTACATAATGGATATAAATTCGTTAGAAAACATTCAACGACGAATGACAAAGTTAGTACATTGCATTAGAAATCTTCCATATGAAGGAAGATTGAAAGTCCTTTACATTCACTTGTAAGACGAAGAATGAGGTGAGACATGATCAAAGTGTATAAATGGAAGATGGGTATTAGCAAAGGGAATATAAATAATCTTAAGGATATGTCTGCAAGAGAGAACCAGCAGTAATGGATTCAAATTAGACAAGTTTAGATTTAGAAAGGATATAGGAAAGTATTGGCTTCGAAATAGAGTAGTTAATGAGTGGAGCAGTCTGCCTAATAAGGTTACTGAGGCTAAAACCTTGGGTGAGAGGGACTGGAATAGAAGTGTGTGAGATCATTTTTATTTGTAGGTTTCCGATAAACTTGAAATCTTAGGTTGTTGTCTACTTTGTGAATGAGGACGTCGAGGAAAGGTACATTGTCATTGGACTTTTCTTCTGATGTAAACTGGATCGCCGGTTAAACTGCGTTGAGCCTTGCCTGAAGATTCCGTACATCAAAACGTTTGGGAGTTATTACGAGGACGTCGTCCACGTAACGTAACCAAGTAACGCTTCAGGGGATTATGTTGGCGTTACTTGGTTACGTTACGTGGACGACGTCCTCGTAATAATTCCCAAACGTTTTGTTGTACAGAATCTTCAGGCAAAGCTCAACGCAGTTGAACCAGCGATCCAGTTTACCCTAGAAGAAGAGTCCAATGACAAGCTACCTTTCCTAGACGTCCCCATTCACAAAGTAGACAACAACCTAAGATTTCAAGTTTACCGGAAACCTACAAATAAAAATGATCTCACACACTTCTATTCCAGTCAAAATACCAACACCAAAAGAGGCATCATCATCGGATTTTTCCTGAGAGCATAATACCGAATTTGTAGTCCTGAGTTTCTTGACGAGAAATGTACATACATTCACCAAACCTTCACTGATTTACATTTTCCTTCCTTTTTCATCAAAGACTGCAAGAAAAGAGCTCTTCAGATTATTAATTCTCCACGCACCAACACCACTTTAGAAGACAGACTGATATAATGGCCTGGATTAGTCGTGGCTTCTACATCAGTCAGTTCCAGTACTTTCCAGGCGATCATCAATTCTTCTGGAAAGTACTTCTGGCAGTTTGAAAGACATACATATGATGATCAAACTAAATGAAAAGTATGTGGCCAGCCCTATTGTTAATATCTTGAACATAATGTGCTTAACTGTCCACTTATTAAGGAATATAGAGATAGTATAATAATCTGTGCGACATGTCAAGATATCATATTAATGGAAATAGGATACCAGATATTAAACAAATTTCCTAAATTTGGTTGTAACAGATAAGCGAACTATAAGTATAAACCCAGATGTGCTTCTGTTAACCATTAGAGGGCCTAGTTCCTAGGCCTTTTGTGTATCCATATGTTCTTGAGCTACCGTCCACAGGATGGATATGGGATGAACAATAAACTAACCACTTCGGTGGCAAAAATCTAAAAAAAAAAATCTGATAGGCTTGTGTTGAATCTTGGGTAAGATAACTAATTTCAATGAGGTCTGGGTTTTTTACCTATATTAAACTCAAGCTGCTCTCATCCCTAAGGGAAACTTATTTTAGGAGACCTCTAAGAAACCCAGCGAATCATTCGAACTAAGCTGCTCGTATTTCTGCTGAAGAGAAACTTATATTCATGTGAAAGAGATAAACCGTTAGGAAAATATCGTCTGGAAGAGAATGGTTTTTTTTTTTTTTCATTCGCCGGTACTCTCCCGACCCGGGTCTTTTCCAATAGTGGTGACCCGGCCTTGGCTTCCTGTAAGGCGAGACTGCAGCTCAAGCTTCCTCCATTCCTTCCGCAAAATGACAAACATTAGTTTAGCGTATATAATAATGATAATAATAATAATAATAATAATAATAATAATAATAATAATAATAATAATAATAATAATAATAATAATAATAATAATAATAATAGTTAAAATGTTATAATATTAATTATAAGTAAAATAAAAAGCAACACCTATTATAAATTTAATGGTAGTCCTTTTTTCAACAATAATTATAATTAAAAAAGGATTAAGAGAAGATATATATCAAATAAACCATAGCACGGGTGGGGATAGAACCAATAACACACTGTTGACAGTCATAGAGAGGTCAGTAGTTAACGCAAAGACAAAATACTGATCCATGAGGAAGTTACCTGACCATACTTAAGGAGAACCCAACAATTAGCTCACTCATCATAGTTTGAGGGTCCAGAAGTTAGGTCAAGCACAAGGGTAACGAAGTCGTTTGCAGCCACCTCACACTGGGCCAGGGTACAGGTGTCCTGGAGGGTGCGGCCTTTATGGACCAAGTGTTGCTGCCAGTATTTAACACCTGTTATGTCTTCCAGCTAATCCTTCACATCCTCAACGGTAGTCCTTTGGAGATTCACCCTCACCTCGAATTCATTGCCAAGAAGAGTTTTTACCTTTATCTTGTCCATCTTTGTTAACTTAGACTTATAACAATTTCAGGATAATAAATAAAGAGAACTATGCCTGGCGACGTTACTTTAATATTGTACTGGATATTATATAGTTAGGTAAGAATCAGCTTACGTCTGTCAGCACTGGTAATCAGCTCACTTATCACTTGTGTAGTTGTGATAGGGTAACTGTACTACAATTAATAAAATTGTGTTGTAATGTCTTTCTTACCTTCTATAGAGGTATGTGTTTGATGTCCTCATTGGAGACCAAAATACTGTGTTGAGTTGATTACTGGAGTTAGTAACAACAACAATAATGATGAATATCAAAATGGTATACAACACAGACAGGTTCATTAGTAAAATACATAGGCATCTTTATTTCGAAAAGTTTCGCCTTCACAGTAGGCTTCTTCAGTCGAGTACAGAAAGTAGGCAGGAGAAGTGCAGATGTGAAGACGATGTAATCAGTCCATCACCCTTGAAAACGTAAATTTGAGGTTGTCAGTCCCTCAGCCTGGAGAAGAGTTCTGTTCCAAAGTCTGAACAATTGTGGAACATTTATTAAAGGAAACGTTTCGCCACGAGTGGCTTCTTCAGTCCTAATGAAGAAGCCACTCGTGGCGAAACGTTTCCTTTAATAAATGTCCTGAACTGTACATAAGTGTCTTTTTCCACAATTGTGGAACAGAACAGAAGCCATGGAACAGAAGCCATACCCTTCAAACACAAATTTGCAATCCATAACACAAAGTTTAATCAGTTCAATAATTAAATTTCTGGGATAGGGCAAGGAGAAGTTTTCTAGATCCTCTTCAAGGTACGTAAGCAAGTCAGGTACAGGGATTCTGGTAAATAGGGCAGTGACATCAATACTCACCAGGGTAAAGTCGTGAGAAACATATGCTTTCTGAAACCTTTCAGTAAGGTCGATATTATTTTTAATATGCTTCTCTGAGATCCTACCGACCAAGATCCTCTTCTTTAAGTAACGTTTGCAGCCTTTGATCCCCTAACTTGTACTATGTCTGCGGTTTTCTTTGTCCTTCCCCAGTCTTCATGACTTTACACTTACTGAGCCAGGAGCCATTTGTCGGACCAGATTTGTAGTCCATCCAGATCACCTTGTAATCTTACCTGATTCTCGTCTGCTCGTATTCTCTTCAATAGTTTCACATAATCAGCAAACAGGGACAATTCTGAATTTATTCATTCAATCATATCATTCACATATACAAGAAATAGCACCGCACCTAGAAATGACCCTTGTGGAACTCCATTCAACACATACGCCCACTGTGACACCTCATCACATATTAACACTCATTGTTTCCTTCCTGTCAGGTATTCCCTGATCAATTGCAGTGCATTCCCTTCTATTCCTGCTTGCTCTTCTCGTTTTTTAATCATTCTTTTGATTGGTACGCTATCGAAAGCCTTCTTACAGACCAAAAAAGGTGTAATTTACCAGTTCCTCTCCCTCCTGTCTTACTTCTGTTACTTTGTCGTAGAACTTCAGAAGGTTTGTTACGCAGAATTTCCCTTCTCTGGAGCTATGCTGGTTGCCCTGTATAAACCCTTTCATTTCTTGGTGTTCCACCATTCATCTCCCTGATAATCTTCTCCGTAATTTACATACTCTATATGTCACCGACTCTGGTCTGTAGTTTAGTGCTGCCTCTCTGTCTCCTTTCATAAAAAATCTGGACTACGTTTACTGTCTTCCAGACCTGTGGCAGTTGACCAGTTTTGATAGATTTATTGAATATTGTTACTAATAGCACACATCGTGCATTTGCTCTGTCTTTCAGGATCCAAAGTAAGATATTATCTGGGCCAACCGCCTTCGATGTATCTAGTTTCCCTAGCAGTTTCTTCACCTCCTCCTCGGTTGTGAGCAGTGTGTAAAGCACTTGACTGTACACCCTAACTCCTCAGTCTGCTGGAAGCCTCTTTGTTTCCACTGTGAATACCTCCCTAAATGGCGTGCTGAGCTCCTCACATATATTCTGGACATTCCCCACGAGCTCCTTTCCTTCCTTACTTTCGGTCCATGACTGCTGTTTTCCTCCTAATGTGGATTTTGATTTTGCTGCTATGTCATTCTTACATCGACACTGATCCTCTCTTTTTATTCACGCATATTCATTTTGGGCTCTTTGGCTCAACTCTTCCAGTTGTTTCTGTTGTGGCTTGGCATAAACTCCTGTGTCTCCCACACTCTGTGGCCAGATTTATTGTCTTCCCCTCTAGGTCTGTTACCCACTATACCTCGTGCAGGAATTCCTTCTTATATGTGTAATCCCCTTTTCTGAAGTCTGCCTTCTCCCGTTTTCATAGTATTCCTTCACTCTCCATTGTTAACTCAACTATATATTCGAAACTCAGGACCACATGATCACTTACATCTAGAGCTTTTTCATGTGTGATATTCTCTATGTTTGAATGATGAGCTGTTGGCTTATGAAGTTGTCCAGCACCGCCTCCAGCATCTTGGCCCTCCATGACTATGCCAACCCCTCCTCCCCCCTTCCATGTGGCTCTAGAATTTTTCCAGTCAGTCTCCTTATGGCTGAAATCCCCCATGATGAGCAACTTTGCCCTGCTTGTGTGGGCCCTTCTGGCCAGTGTCGGCTAGTGTCTCCACCATCGCTCTGTTTTTCTCTTCATATTATTGTCTTGGTCTTCTGCTGCTCGGCAGCGGGTTGTACATCTTTGGTATCATCACTGTTGGATCCCCAGTTTGAAGTGCTCTTACTATGTAGTCATCCACTACACCTCTCACCAGTCCTTCCATCTCCTCAAAATCCCGTATGAGCAGTGCAACTCCTCCTTCCCCTCTGTTATCCGTTTTTTCTTGAGGATCTGATATATGGATTGGAAAATCGTATCTGTTATCACGCCCATGAGCTTTGTCATTAAGTGATATGAAGTCCAGGGATGACTCAGGGATTCTTTCCTGTCACTCTTCAATTTCACTTGTCATTCCATGTTAATCTTCCTTTCTGGAACTGTATTCTAAGGGGTGGGAGGGGTTAGTGCATGCTGAGAGTGTTAGGCAGGCTTTGATATTATCGTAGGCTGCTGTTCTGGTGATATTAGTGCCTGAAGCTGGAAGGGGTCTCTGCGGGTGTGCAGTATGGCTTTCTTCTGGTTATTTTATATGGTTGGTGTAGGTTTGGAGAGGTTGAGGGAATGCTGTGGGTGCTTCTGTGGGCGGTTGTGTTTGATGTTCCCCCTGAGGTTGCACTTCCTTATCTCTCGGTACCTGCTCTATCTCATCTTCTTACTCTTTCTCTCAGTTATTCCCTCTGTTTTTGTGTTTTATCACAGTCAAGAAACACTAGTATTTTTGGGAATCCTTTAACCAAGGATCTTGTTTCATACCTTTTCTGTGCGATTCTTTACCCTTAGGTACCTCCCAAGCCTCTGATAATTTGTCAGTTGCGTCATGTCCTTTCCTGTTACTATGATGATGCTCTCAATCTTTTTTTTTACCTCCCCTGTCTTCTTTCTTCATAGGTTTTCCCTTCTGCCTCGTGTAGCCAATGAATAATAAGTGACCTCTCTGTCTCCTTTAACCATTTCATTTACCTCTATATCTCTGGGTCCTATTTAAGCATCTCCTTGGTTGCTTTCCCCTTATCGTCTCTCAGACATCCCAGTGACCTGATATTTCATCAAGTGACTTTTTTGCTCCCTCCTTTTCTTCAGTCCTGTCACTGTCCTCTGATGTTCCTGCACCCAGAACCTTCGCTCCTATCGGTCCTCATCTCAATATTCTGCTTCAGCACTTCCATTTCCTCCACCATGCTCTGAATCCTTGCCTCAGCAACAAAAGCTCATAACTCCCGCTTCTTACTCTCTGTAGATTTCTTCTTCACCAATCTGTTGCAAAACTTGCTTACCCTTTCCCCCTTCCCTCCCGTTCCAGTGTGCTCTTGATCCTTTCTGCTAATGTTTATTTCTTCCTCCCAGCCATCAATGGTACCCTTGCTTCTTAGTATTGTCATTTTTTGTCAGGTGGGGGTGTTAGTGTGTGTTTGAGTGTATGTGTCTGTGTACTCACCAGTTTGTATTGTCATATTTGTGGTATCAATGGTTGAGTCATAGCTCCTGACCCTGTATCTTCTCTGGTCACTAAAAGGTCCACTCTTCGCTCCATGATCTTTATCTTTAAACTATGTATGGATCCTACCTCCATCACATCACTCTCCCGATTGTTCCACTTCCTGACAACACTATGAAGAAATTCTTAACATCCCTGTGACTCATCTGAGTTTTCAACTTCCAGTTGTGACCCCTTGTTGCTGTGTTAATTTAAACATCCTGCCCATATACATCTTGCCAATACCTCACATTTTATATATATATATATATATATATATATATATATATATATATATATATATATATATATATATATATATATATATATATATATATATATATATATATATATTTATCAAGTCCTACCATGAAATAAGTCACTTTGGCTTTTTTCTGGGTTATCCTAGGTTCTCTACACATATGCTGTTATGTATGATAATCTGTGTAACTGTATTTGTGTATACCTGAATGAACTTACTTACTTACCAGCCCTGTTGTCCTAATTTCTTGACGTGCTTGACCAGGTGTGATTTCCATACTGGTGGTGCATACTCCAATATGGTCCTGACAAACACGATGTACAGAGTCTTAAATGACTCCTTACTTAAGCGTCAAAATACTGTTCATAGGCTTGCTAGGGGCCCATATGATGCAGCAGTTATTTGGTTGATGGGCGCCTCGTGAGATGTGGTCGGCATTATACTCACCTCAACAGCCTTTTCTTTGAGTGAGGTTGGCAGTCTTTGGCCTCTTAGCCTGTACTCTGTCTGCAGTCTTCTTTCACCATCCGCATGCTTCATGATTTTGCATTTGGTGTGGTTAAACCTCAGGAGATAGTTTTTGAACCAGGCTTGCAGCCTGCCCAGATTCCTTTGTGGGTCCCACCTGATCCTCATTGTCATGCCCCTATTGTTAACCTTTCTTCAATATTACATTGCGGTTATTTCCTTTAATAGCTAAATTGGAAATGAACGTCCTTGTATTATTAAGGCTTATTCTTATTAACAATTATTATAATTATTTATGTAACATGGCCATGATAAGTTTAATTGAAGGTATAGTAACATGCCTTCCGCCCGGTGTACTGGTGTATGGTTAATCAGTGGTATTCAGTGGTTACCCCCCACCTGACCTGTATGCTCAAGGTTGAGGGACGAGCAGTGAAGAAGTAGCAGCCAATGAGAACACTTCTGCTCGTCTCTGGTAACTGGCCAAGGTTGATTATCCGGCCTGGACATATTCTGTTTTATTCTGACTGCTTCCAATTGGGAAATAAGACTTTAGTCACTAAAGTAATCTCTGTACATATATGTTATATCCAGGATCTCCTCCTAATCATGTGTTATAGAAGCCTTATATATTTTGGACAATATAGAACAAACAAGCATTCTTAACTTATATACGATAATTCGTATAATATTATTTTTGGCTTTTTGTTGTATTATAAATATACTTCATTAAAATTAGATTTCCGGAGGATTACTATTATTACCCTAACCTCTCTGACCAAAGTTATGCTCTAACCAGAAGGAAACTGAGTGGTTACAACCCTTGGAGTGTAACACTCATCCACTTGAATTCTTTGCATTGCCTTCACATCGTCTGCAGACAGGGACACCTCTGAATCTATCCCTCCCGGCATATCATTCACATATACCAGAAACAGCACCGGCCCTAGGACTGACCCCTGTGAAACTCCGCTCGTCATGGGCGCCCACTCTAACACCACATCATTTACAATCAATAGTTCTTTCCTTCCTGTAGGTATTCTTTGATTCATTGCAGTGCTGTTCCTCTTATTCCTGCCTGCTCCTCCAGCTTTTATTGCTAATCTCTTGTGCGGAATTGTGTCAAAGGCCTTCTTGCAGTCTAAGAAAAGGAAGCCTACCCACCCCTCTCTCCCTTGTCTTACTTCTGTCGCCTTGTCGAAAAACTCCAGTAGGTTTATGACACAGGATTAGCCTTCCCTGAAACTGTGCTGGTTATCGTGTATAAGCTGATTCCTTTCTAGGTGATCCACCACTCTTCTCCTGATAATCTTCTCCATGATTTTGCATACCATACACGTCAGTGACACAGGTCTGTAGTTTAATGCCTCATGTCTGTCTCCTTTCAGAAGAATTGGGACTACATTTGCCATCTTCCATACCTCAGGTAGTTGCCCAGTTTCAATGGAAGTGTTTAACATTTTTGTTAGTGACACACAGAGAATCTCTGCTCCCTCTCTAAGGATCCATGGATAGATGTTCTCTGGTCTCACAGCCTTTGAGGTATCTAGTTCACTAGTTCACATAGCAGCTTCTTCACCTCCTCCTCGGTTGTGCGCATTTCATCCAGCACTTGTTGGTGTACCTCCCAGATCTGAATTCTTGGAGTCCTTCCTGTATCCACTGTACACACTTCTTTAAATTTCATGTTGAGCTCCTCACATACCTTTTGGTTGTTTCTTGTGAACTCCCCACCTTCCTTCCTTAGCCTGATTGCCTGGTCCTTGACTGTTGTTTTCCTCCTGATGTGGCTATACAACAGGTTCGAGTCAGACTTGATTTTCGATGCTATGTCATTTTCGTATTATCGCTGAGCCTCCCTTCTTATCAGTGAATATTCGTTTCTGGTACTTCGACTGTCTTCATTTTCCTGGGTCTTTTGTCTTCTGAGCTTTTTCCATTCTCTAGTGCACTTAGTTTTTGCCTCATACACCTTTGGGTAAACCAAGGACCCGTTCTGGTCTTCTCATTATTTCTGTTTCCCATGGGAACTAACCTCTCCTCTGCCTCCTTGAATTTTATTGTCATATTGTCCATTATTTCTTTTACTGGTTTTCCTGCCAATTCTCTCTCCCACTGAACGTCTTGCATGAAGTGCTTCATGCCTGTGTAGTCCTCTCCACTTGTAGCTCAACTATGTAATCAGAGCGATGAACCACATGATCACTAGCTCCAAGGTCCAGTCTAGCTGGATCATCTTCACCTCTCTCTCTCTTGTAGTGTCTCTAACAGGTTGGTGCATTAGGGTTTCCAGTACCACACCCATCATCTTGGCTCTCCATGTTTTGGGACCCCCATGGGGCTCCAGGTTTTCCCAGTGGAAATAAATGGTATAAAATACCGACACAATGGAAATATAAACACATATGCAGTATAATGTGATCCTTTATTGACTACGTTTCGCCCACACAGTGGGCTTTTTCAAGTCACAAACAGAACTACCTGGGGTGGAAGGAACGCGAGTATTTATAGTCAGGTTCAGAATGCTGAGGTCAGGTGGAGAATGCTGCATCTGATGATGTACCGAGTGGGGTTATAGAGTCTAAAATCTTGGGTAGCTTGGAAAGGAGATTGGACAAGTTTGTGAGCAGACCTTCTACAGTGTTCTTATGTGGGATAGCGATGAAGAAGCTTCTTGGCAAGTGGTTCAGCTATGTTATAGAAGCCACTATTCTGGTTGAAGTTGTCGGATATAGAAATAAGTGATGATTCCAGGATACTTCGGTATTGAGTGTTGTCTTCTGTGGCGATAAGTCTTGAGTTTCTGTAGTTTATCAAGTGGTTGTGTGAATTACGGTGTTGTATCGATGGCTTGTGTAGTGGGAGAAACACGTAAAGCCAACACATAGTTCAACAAGGTACGTCAATTTTCCTGGTGAATACTTTGGGAAGGGAAGTTACGTCAAGGCTGGAAAGTTTCTTGTTCCTGATGTTGATGTTGCGAATGCGATTGAGAAGATCACCCGAGTGATGTTGATGTTGCATTCGCAACATCAACATCAGGAACAAGAAACTTTCCAGCCTTGACGTAACTTCCCTATTCACCAAAGTACCTACTACACAAGCCATCGATCTCTTGCGCAGGAAAATTGACGATTCACTTGATCTTCCCATTCCAGCCAGCGATTTCATCGACCTTGTTGATCTATGTGTTGGCTTTACGTGTTTCTCTTTCGAAAACCATCTCTTTCAGCAAACTTTTGGATTACCCGTGGGTTCGCCACTCAGTGCGGTCCTGGCGAACCTATACATGGAACATCTTGAAGCCGAACGTTTCTCCACCATTATTCCTTCGTCTGTCACCTGGCTCCGTTATGTTGACGACATTCTCCTCATAACTCCTAAACGCTTCAATGTTAAAGCTCTCCAAGACAAGCTCAACCAGGTCGAGCCTTCAATCCAGTTCACACTTGAAGAAGAAGTCGACAACACTCTACCTTTCCTTGATGTTCTGCTTTGCAAAGCTGACCACGAACTTCGTTTTAAAGTCTATCGAAAACCCACCAACCAACACGATCTTCTCCACTTTTACTCTCACCACGACACCAAAACCAAACGTGGTGTAATTATAGGCTTCTTCCTGCGTGCACTCAGAATCTGCAGCAATGAGTTTCTTGAAGAAGAATGCACAATGATTGAACAAGTATTTTCTAAACTCCACTATCCTCGTCACTTCATCAGAGACTGCAGACGACGGGCATTAAACATCTTCAACACACCCAGAGAAGACACTGCCGAGAAGAGATACATAGTCCTCCCCACCAACTCCATTGCCAAACACGTTTCCAACATCTTTTCCAATACCTCATTTCAAGTATCTACCTCCACAACCACGACCATCAAGGACATTACCAGTGATAGACAGGACAAGCTTCCACCCTCTGTAGGGGTATACATAATCCCTTGTAATGACTGCAACAAGTTATACGTTGGCGAAACATCAAGGGACCTCCAAACACGTATTTCAGAACACCAATACGCAAGCAGGTCTGACGACACAAGGAATGCCTGCGTACAACACCGTAATTCACACAACCACTTGATAAACTACAGAAACTCAAGACTTATCGCCACAGAAGACAACACTCAATACCGAAGAATCCTGGAATCATCACTTATTTCTATATCCGACAACTTCAACCAGAATAGTGGCTTCTATAACATAGCTGAACCACTTGCCAAGAAGCTTCTTCATCGCTATCCCACATAAGAACACTGTAGAAGGTCTGCTCACAAACTTGTCCAATCTCCTTTCCAAGCTACCCTAGATTTTAGACTATAACCCCACTCGGTACATCATCAGATGCAGCATTCTCTACCTGACCTCAGCATTCTGAACCTGACTATAAATACTCGCGTTCCTTCCACCCTAGGTAGTTCTGTTTGTGACTTGAAAAAGCCCACTGTGTGGGCGAAACGTAGTCAATAAAGGATCACATTATACTGCATATGTGTTTATATTTCCAGGTTTTCCCAGTCAGTCTCCCTGTGATTGAAATCACCTATAACTAGTAACTTTGCTTTCTCCATGTGAACTCTTCTGGCCTCCTCGGCTATTGTGTCTACCCTTGCTCTGTTGCTCTAGGCATATTCTTCTCTTGGCCTTCTGCAGTTCTGTGGTGAGTTGTTAATTAGTGCAATAACCACCTTATGGCCCTCAGACTGGATTGTTCCTCTATGTCCATCTATTCCTTTCATTTCCTCAAATCCCCACTGGTTTTTAATGAGCAGTGCAACTCCTCCTTCCCCTTTGCTCGTTCTATCTTTCCTGAGGATTTATTATCCAGGGTAGAAAGATTGCATCTGTTGTCTTGGTGAGTTTCATTTCTGTGTAATGCTATTATGTCTGGGGAAGTCTCCTTGATTCTTTCATGCCACTCCTCGCATTTATTTGTTATTCTGACTGCATTTGTATACCAAACCTTCAACTTCATTTCTAAAACTGTGGTCTTGGGGGGTTGGGGAAGCAGGAGACTTGATGAGGAACTATGGGTGGTTGCTGTGAAGGTGGAGTTTGTAATGAGGTGAGCGGGGACATTGGGTATGGCATATGTGTTTTGGGTTAGAATGTTTGGCTACATTGGGGTTGTCCTGGTTGGGGGGCTTCTTTAGGTGGTTGTGAGGGAGGTTGTATTTGAACTTCCTCCTGAGTCTAGGTTCTCCTGTCCATCTTCATCTTCACCTCTCTTTCCTCCTTTCATCTTTGTACCCTCCCATTCAGTTTCTGCCTTCTGGTGTTCTGTTGTGGTTGAGATACACCCTCTGGGTCGCCAATATGTACCTTAGTCTTGCTTTCTCCTGCAAGATCCTGTTTTGGGCCGATTCTGCCTTGAATATCAGTTTGACTAGCTAGTTTCTTTCTCTTGCAAACCCTCCTATTCTCAGAAAAATTTGCCAGCTGGGTCATGTCATCATCTCCTATTGATTTCATATGTTTTCAATCGCTTTTTTCTCCCCTTCTTCCTTCATAAGTTTCCCCTTCAACTTCCTGGAGCCTATAAACAAAGATTGATCTCTCCCATTCTCTCCTTGATCTCTCCCTGCATATCTCTATGTATCCCCTGATTCGATTTAGTTGCCTCCATTGCAGCTTTCCTTTCTTCAGTCTCTTTACGATCTGTTGTCCCTGGGCCCAGTGGTCTGTCATTTTCCCTCCTCAGCTTTCCCTGGGCACATTTATGGTTTGTTAGGGCCTCTACGTATAGCTTAGCTCTTCATTTTCTACAGTGCCCTCGATTGTTTCTCATGTTATCCTCTTTTTGTTCTCAGGCTCTACAATTATCTGATAGGGCTTCTGCATACAGTTCCACTCTTTTTATTCCTTACAGTCCTCTTGTTTGTGACTGAAGTATCAGTTTCTGATATCATGCCAACATTGCTCTTTAGTTCATTAGGATTTTTAAGATTTTTCAGTTCCTCTTCTAATCTCCGTATCTTAGCCTCTGCTGCTGTGAGTTGCATCTCCCACTTCCTGCTCTCAGTAGCTAGCCTCTCCTCCATTCTCATGCTAAGCACTTCTAGCTTCCTTCCCCACTCATGTTCCCTTTTCATGAGTTCTGCTACCCAATTGCAGACTCATTCTCCAGTCCTCTGGTTTTGTCTTGCTATCTGGCAACCCATTTTTTTGGGGTTGCCACAGAGTGAAAAACTATGTATTTATGTGTGGTTGCTTTGTAATGTGTTTGAGTGTGTGGGGGGGTGGAGGGAGGGAGAGGAAGAAGCTGGAGATAATGGCGAAAAGGGTGGGGAAGGGGAAGAGGGGAAAATATTGGGAGAGAGAGGAGGAGGGAGAAGCAAAGGGGA
>NC_091292.1:48523606-48571106 GCF_038502225.1 Cherax quadricarinatus | reverse complement strand
TGGCGAAACGTTTCCTCAATAAAGATACCCAAGAGTTGCACATGTGTCTAATTTATCAAGTTTAAATATATATATATATATATATATATATATATATATATATATATATATATATATATATATATATATATATATATATATATATATATATATATATATATATATATACATAATTAATAATTCGCAAACAGGCGAAATTATTTACATTGCCTCCACGTCCACAGCAGGACTCGAACCTGCTAACTCTGTATCAGAGTTCACAGTACTTTACCACGAGACTAGACCTGCGATAAGTACACAAACGTAATATTCCTGTACCTTAATCAGATGAAATTTTGCCTAAAAGCAAAGAAATGGCCTTTAATTTCAATATCTTTTCAGAAAATGTCGCCGCTAAATGAAAAAAACGAGTAACGACAACATGAAACTTGAATGCATATTGCATGTAATATTAATAAATTTATAAAACAGTCAACAGCATCATTGTTATCATGTTTGTACTTATATTACTACTTATTGCTTAGAATAAACCAAAGTTGCAGTTTGTTTTTGTGTCTGCAGGCAGCATACAGTTCAGCACACTGATTACTTTTTCGTACTTTGAGTGCGGGCGGCTTCTGCTTCCAGTGATTTTTCAACGAGATCAGTGCTTTTTGTAAGATTTCAATATTTCTGACAAATTCTTCAAGTCATTTTCATCATACATCTGATCAGTAAACCAATAATCTGCCCAGATGTATGAAATGAATCTGCATATCTTCTCCAAAGTCTTCCGTCTTGTATCCATAAGAGTGAATGCAAGTAGAGCTAGAATGGCTCTTGGATTCCACCTCGCATTGCTGATGCTTGGAATTTTCCCAAAGTTAATCAAAGGAAAGTGCCCATACTTCTAAGAATCTAAACACTCGTGTTAGATGGTACAAAAACTTCATATCATCTTTCCATCCTGATTTACGGAGGATCTCTTCAGTCATAATTCTTCACCAGTTGGGATACAAATAGATACACGATGTTTGGAGAACTTGTTTTAGTACCAAGATTTTCATCCATTACCAAAAGGAGAATGCTGTCCATAACGTGATGATGACAACTGATAAATTGTGGTTTGCTAATCCGCTTCTCTGAGGACATTCATTGCAGTTTGACAACAGCTCCATTCTTTTACCCTGTGTTAACGTTTGTTGTATCAGCAATAATCCTCTTTATTGTATTCCATAAGTTGCATTCATCAATAACTTTTGCCATTCCTTAAGCAATAGTTTCAGCCTTGCATTGCATCCAGTTTTACTTCGGTTCTTTCATTTTCCTCAATGCGCTTTCCATCGAAATGTAAAGACCATTCTTCCATTTGTAACTTTTCAATCATTTCCTCCTTCAATTTAGCAGCCTCTTTGTAAGTTGACTTATAAATTGCTGCTTGACTTTCTGTAGGAATGTCAGTGCTATCAAATGACAACTGTTAGCAGCCTCTTTGTAAGTTGACTTGTAAATTGCTGCTTGACTTTCTGTAGGAATGTCAGTGCTATCAAATGACAACTGTTTGCGTATCATGGCGGCCTTACTTGTTGATACTTAAGTGGATGCCACCAAATTGGTTGCAACTTTACTTTTTGTTGTGTTTTCTGGTTGGTGGAGTAGTACTTTCATCTTCAACTTCATGCTCGCTCCCTTCACATTCACTACTACCATTGTCTCTCGATGCCAATTAGTAATTTTCTGAGTAACGTAAATAAATGGTGATTCATATTTTTCATTTGAGTTGCCAGTTAGTACTTCCCTGAGTTGCTACTTATGAGTAGTAACACAGATATATGGTGATTCATAGTTTTTATTTAGGGTTGATCTTTTTGGGAAACTGAAAGAAATTAGGGACTTTTCTAATGTGTTTAAACAAAGGTTCACCGATTTATGACACAAGAGATGTTTTATTGGGAATAAAGTAAAAATGTTATAACCCTAATACATAATGATGTAAAGAAAGTAGTAAGAGAGAAAAAGTTAGCATATGAGAGGTTTTTACAAAGTAGAAGTGATGTAAGGAGGGAAGAGTATATTGAGAGAAAGAGAGAGGTTAAGAGAGTGGTGAATCAATGTAAAAAGAGAGCAAATGAGAGAGTGGGTTACATGTTATCAACAAATTTTGTTGAAAATTAGAAAAAATCTGGAGTGAGATTAATAAGTTGAGAAAGCCTAGGGGAACGAATGGATTTGTTAGTTAAAAATAGGAGAGGAGAGTTATTAAAAGGAGAGTTAGAAGTATCGGGAAGATGGAGGGAATATTTTGAGGAATTGTTAAATGTTGATGAAGATAGGGAAGCTGTGATTTCGTGTATAGGGCAAGGAGGAATAACATCTTGTAGGAGTGAGGAAGAGCCAGTTGTGAGTGTGGGGGAAGTTCATGAGGCAGTAGGTAAAATGAAAGGGGGTAAGGCAGCTGGGATTGACGGGATAAAGACAGAAATGTTAAAAGCAGGTGGGGATATAGTTTTAGAATGGTTGGAGTTTTCATTTAAGAAATGTATAGAAGAGGGTAAGGTAATTAGGAATTGGCAGAGAGCATGCATAGTTCTTTGTATAAAGGCAAAGTGGACGAAAAAGAGTGTAAAAATTATAGGGGAATAAGTCTGTTGAGTATACCTGATAAAGTGTATGGTAGAGTTATTACTGAAAGAATTAAGAGTAAGACGGAGAGCAGGATAGCAGATGAACATGGTGGCTTTAGGAAAGGTAGATGGTGAGTGGACCAGGTGTTTGCAGTGAAACATATTGGTGAACAGTATTTAGATGAGGGTAAAGAGGTTTTTGTGGCATTTATGGATTTGGAAAAGGCGTATGAGAGTGCAGATAGGGGGGCATTGTGGCAGATGTTACAAGTGTATGGAGTAGGAGGTAGGTTATTGAAAGCAGTGAAAAGTTTTTACTAGGATAGTGAGGCTCAGGTTAGAGTATGTAGGCGAGAGGGAGATTATTTCCCAGTAAAAGTAGGCCTTAGACTGGGATGTGTAATGTCACCGTGGTTGTTCAATATATTTATAGATGGGGTTGTAAGAGAAGTGAATGATCGGGTGTTGGCAAGAGGTTAAAAGATAAAGAGTCTAACACAAAGTGGGAGTTGTCACAAATGCTCTTTGCCGTTGACACTGTGCTTTTAGGAGATTCTGAAGAGAATTTACGGAGGTTGGTTGTTGAGTTTGGAAGGGCATGTAAAAGAAGGAAATTAAAAATGAATATAGAAAAGAGTAAGGTGATGAATTTAACCAAAAAATTAGGTAATGGAAGACTGGAAATCAGATTGGAGGGAGAGAGAATAGACGAGGAGAATGTATTGAGATATTTGGAAGTGGACGTGTCAGCAGATGGGTCTATGAAATATGAGGTGAATCATAGAATTGACGAGGGGAAAAAGGTGAGGGGTGCAATGAGGAGTCTGTGGAGATAAAGAACTTTATCCAAGAAATCAAAGAGGGGAATGTATGAGAGCATAGTTATACCAAAGCTCTTGTATAGGTGTGAGGCATTGGTTGTGAATGTTACAACAAGGAGAATGCTGGAGGCAGTGGAGATATCATGTCTGAGGGCAATATGTGGTGTGAATATAATACAGAGAATCTGTAGTTTGGAGATTAGGAGGTGTGGAATTATCAAAACTATTATCCAGATGGCTGAGGAAGGGTTGTTGAGATGGTTTGGACATGGTAACATTTATGAAGCAAGGTAACATATATGAAGGGATTCAAGGAAACCAGAAAGCCTGACTTGATTCCTGGAGATGGGAAGAACAATGCCGGCACTCAGAAGGAGGGTTGTTAATGTTGCAGTTTTATAACTGTAGTGTAATCATGCCATGACAAGAGAGTGATGGAGTGAATGATGATTTTTTTTTTTTCGAGCCACTCTGCCTTAGTGGGAAACTGCCGATGTGTTTATATATATATATATATATATATATATATATATATATATTATATATATATATACATATATATATATATATATATATATATAAATATATATATATATATATATATATTTTATATATATATATATATATATATATATATATATATATATATATATATATATATATATATATATATATATATATATATATATAATATATATATATATATATATATATATATATATATATATATATATATATATATATATATATATATATATATATATATATATATATATATATATATATATATATATATATAGGCTTAAGCATACGCCTCTATTCCCACATGACAGTGGAAATCTAGCCAGAGTCGAGGAGTACATTAAAAGTAATAACTTTTCCCCCCTGAGGTGCACCAGCGGCACTCATCACTCCTGCTCATAATTGATACAAACATATGTTCCTCTGTAGCTGCCTTTACAGTAAGCATATATAATTGACAACTTAAACGTGCATATGTTTTCCCACAGAGAAGTCTGCCACAGCTGTGAGGTAGACAGCTCCACCTGGTGTAGAGAAAGTCTTTTACGACGCTGCTGAACATTGTCTTTTCGCCTTCATGGAACGAAAAGGCAGTGAATGTTAATGACCAATGATTAGTGGAGCAATCTCGCAGAAAGAAAAATAAAATATTCAACAAGATGTATTTTCGTCGCTGTGCGATCTGCGGATGATATGTCCGCATGTGTGTGTAACACTTGCAGACTCCTCTACCTTGATGCTCTCTAACACAACACTGAACTCCTCTACCTTGATGCTCTCTAACACAACACTGAACTCCTCTACCTTGATGCTCTCTAACACAACACTGAACTCCTCTACCTTGATGCTCTCTAACACAACACTGAACTCCTCTACCTTGATGCTCTCTAACACAACACTGAACTCCTCTACCTTGATGCTCTCTAACACAACACTGAACTCCTCTACCTTGATGCTCTCTAACACAACACTGAACTCCTCTACCTTGATGCTCTCTAACACAACACTGAACTCCTCTACCTTGATGCTCTCTAACACAACACTGAACTCCTCTACCTTGATGCTCTCTAACACAACACTGAACTCCTCTACCTTGATGCTCTCTAACACAACACTGAACTCCTCTACCTTGATGTTCTCTAACACAACACTGAACTCCTCTACCTTGATGCTCTCTAACACAACAGTGAACTCCTCTACCTTGATGCTCTCTAACACAACACTGAACTCCTCTACCTTGATGCTCTCTAACACAACACTGAACTCCTCTACCTTGATGTTCTCTAACACAACACTGAACTCCTCTACCTTGATGCTCTCTAACACAACACTGAACTCCTCTACCTTGATGCTCTCTAACACAACACTGAACTCCTCTACCTTGATGCTCTCTAACACAACACTGAACTCCTCTACCTTGATGCTCTCTAACACAACACTGAACTCCTCTACCTTGATGCTCTCTAACACAACACTGAACTCCTCTACCTTGATGCTCTCTAACACAACACTGAACTCCTCTACCTTGATGCTCTCTAACACAACACTGAACTCCTCTACCTTGATGCTCTCTAACACAACACTGAACTCCTCTACCTTGATGCTCTCTAACACAACACTGAACTCCTCTACCTTGATGCTCTCTAACACAACACTGAACTCCTCTACCTTGATGCTCTAACTGAACTCCTCTACCTTGATGCTCTCTAACACAACACTGAACTCCTCTACCTTGATGCTCTCTAACACAACACTGAACTCCTCTACCTTGATGCTCTCTAACACAACACTGAACTCCTCTACCTTGATGCTCTCTAACACACAACACTGAACTCTCTCTACCTTGATGCTCTCTAACACAACACTGAACTCCTCTACCTTGATGCTCTCTAACACAACACTGAACTCCTCTACCTTGATGCTCTCTAACACAACACTGAACTCCTCTACCTTGATGCTCTCTAACACAACACTGAACTCCTCTACCTTGATGTTCTCTAACACAACACTGAACTCCTCTACCTTGATGTTCTCTAACACAACACTGAACTCCTCTACCTTGATGCTCTCTAACACAACACTGAACTCCTCTACCTTGATGCTCTCTAACACAACAGTGAACTCCTCTACCTTGATGCTCTCTAACACAACACTGAACTCCTCTACCTTGATGCTCTCTAACACAACACTGAACTCCTCTACCTTGATGCTCTCTAACACAACACTGAACTCCTCTACCTTGATGCTCTCTAACACAACACTGAACTCCTCTACCTTGATGCTCTCTAACACAACACTGAACTCCTCTACCTTGATGCTCTCTAACACAACACTGAACTCCTCTACCTTGATGCTCTCTAACACAACACTGAACTCCTCTACCTTGATGCTCTCTAACACAACACTGAACTCCTCTACCTTGATGCTCTCTAACACAACACTGAACTCCTCTACCTTGATGCTCTCTAACACAACACTGAACTCCTCTACCTTGATGCTCTCTAACACAACACTGAACTCCTCTACCTTGATGCTCTCTAACACAACACTGAACTCCTCTACCTTGATGCTCTCTAACACAACACTGAACTCCTCTACCTTGATGCTCTCTAACACAACACTGAACTCCTCTACCTTGATGCTCTCTAACACAACACTGAACTCCTCTACCTTGATGCTCTCTAACACAACACTGAACTCCTCTACCTTGATGCTCTCTAACACAACACTGAACTCCTCTACCTTGATGCTCTCTAACACAACACTGAACTCCTCTACCTTGATGCTCTCTAACACAACACTGAACTCCTCTACCTTGATGCTCTCTAACACAACACTGAACTCCTCTACCTTGATGCTCTCTAACACAACACTGAACTCCTCTACCTTGATGCTCTCTAACACAACACTGAACTCCTCTACCTTGATGCTCTCTAACACAACACTGAACTCCTCTACCTTGATGCTCTCTAACACAACACTGAACTCCTCTACCTTGATGCTCTCTACACAACACTGAACTCCTCTACCTTGATGCTCTCTAACACAACACTGAACTCCTCTACCTTGATGCTCTCTAACACAACACTGAACTCCTCTACCTTGATGTTCTCTAACACAACACTGAACTCCTCTACCTTGATGTTCTCTAACACAACACTGAACTCCTCTACCTTGATGTTCTCTAACACAACACTGAACTCCTCTACCTTGATGTTCTCTAACACAACACTGAACTCCTCTACCTTGATGTTCTCTAACACAACACTGAACTCCTCTACCTTGATGTTCTCTAACACAACACTGAACTCCTCTACCTTGATGTTCTCTAAGACAACACTGAACTCCTCTACCTTGATGCTCTCTAACACAACACTGAACTCCTCTACCTTGATGCTCTCTAACACAACACTGAACTCCTCTACCTTGATGTTCTCTAACACAACACTGAACTCCTCTACCTTGATGCTCTCTAACACAACACTGAACTCCTCTACCTTGATGCTCTCTAACACAACACTGAACTCCTCTACCTTGATGCTCTCTAACACAACACTGAACTCCTCTACCTTGATGCTCTCTAACACAACACTGAACTCCTCTACCTTGATGCTCTCTAACACAACACTGAACTCCTCTACCTTGATGCTCTCTAACACAACACTGAACTCCTCTACCTTGATGCTCTCTAACACAACACTGAACTCCTCTACCTTGATGCTCTCTAACACAACACTGAACTCCTCTACCTTGATGCTCTCTAACACAACACTGAACTCCTCTACCTTGATGTTCTCTAACACAACACTGAACTCCTCTACCTTGATGTTCTCTAACACAACACTGAACTCCTCTACCTTGATGCTCTCTAACACAACACTGAACTCCTCTACCTTGATGCTCTCTAACACAACACTGAACTCCTCTACCTTGATGCTCTCTAACACAACACTGAACTCCTCTACCTTGATGCTCTCTAACACAACACTGAACTCCTCTACCTTGATGCTCTCTAACACAACACTGAACTCCTCTACCTTGATGCTCTCTAACACAACACTGAACTCCTCTACCTTGATGCTCTCTAACACAACACTGAACTCCTCTACCTTGATGCTCTCTAACACAACACTGAACTCCTCTACCTTGATGCTCTCTAACACAACACTGAACTCCTCTACCTTGATGCTCTCTAACACAACACTGAACTCCTCTACCTTGATGCTCTCTAACACAACACTGAACTCCTCTACCTTGATGCTCTCTAACACAACACTGAACTCCTCTACCTTGATGCTCTCTAACACAACACTGAACTCCTCTACCTTGATGCTCTCTAACACAACACTGAACTCCTCTACCTTGATGCTCTCTAACACAACACTGAACTCCTCTACCTTGATGCTCTCTAACACAACACTGAACTCCTCTACCTTGATGTTCTCTAACACAACACTGAACTCCTCTACCTTGATGCTCTCTAACTGAACTCCTCTACCTTGATGCTCTCTAACACAACACTGAACTCCTCTACCTTGATGCTCTCTAACACAACACTGAACTCCTCTACCTTGATGCTCTCTAACACAACACTGAACTCCTCTACCTTGATGCTCTCTAACACAACACTGAACTCCTCTACCTTGATGCTCTCTAACACAACACTGAACTCCTCTACCTTGATGCTCTCTAACACAACACTGAACTCCTCTACCTTGATGCTCTCTAACACAACACTGAACTCCTCTACCTTGATGCTCTCTAACACAACACTGAACTCCTCTACCTTGATGCTCTCTAACACAACACTGAACTCCTCTACCTTGATGCTCTCTAACACAACACTGAACTCCTCTACCTTGATGCTCTCTAACACAACACTGAACTCCTCTACCTTGATGCTCTCTAACACAACACTGAACTCCTCTACCTTGATGCTCTCTAACACAACACTGAACTCCTCTACCTTGATGCTCTCTAACACAACACTGAACTCCTCTACCTTGATGCTCTCTAACACAACACTGAACTCCTCTACCTTGATGCTCTCTAACACAACACTGAACTCCTCTACCTTGATGCTCTCTAACACAACACTGAACTCCTCTACCTTGATGCTCTCTAACACAACACTGAACTCCTCTACCTTGATGCTCTCTAACACAACACTGAACTCCTCTACCTTGATGCTCTCTAACACAACACTGAACTCCTCTACCTTGATGCTCTCTAACACAACACTGAACTCCTCTACCTTGATGCTCTCTAACACAACACTGAACTCCTCTACCTTGATGCTCTCTAACACAACACTGAACTCCTCTACCTTGATGCTCTCTAACACAACACTGAACTCCTCTACCTTGATGCTCTCTAACACAACACTGAACTCCTCTACCTTGATGCTCTCTAACACAACACTGAACTCCTCTACCTTGATGCTCTCTAACACAACACTGAACTCCTCTACCTTGATGCTCTCTAACACAACACTGAACTCCTCTACCTTGATGCTCTCTAACACAACACTGAACTCCTCTACCTTGATGCTCTCTAACACAACACTGAACTCCTCTACCTTGATGCTCTCTAACACAACACTGAACTCCTCTACCTTGATGCTCTCTAACACAACACTGAACTCCTCTACCTTGATGCTCTCTAACACAACACTGAACTCCTCTACCTTGATGCTCTCTAACACAACACTGAACTCCTCTACCTTGATGCTCTCTAACACAACACTGAACTCCTCTACCTTGATGCTCTCTAACACAACACTGAACTCCTCTACCTTGATGCTCTCTAACACAACACTGAACTCCTCTACCTTGATGCTCTCTAACACAACACTGAACTCCTCTACCTTGATGCTCTCTAACACAACACTGAACTCCTCTACCTTGATGCTCTCTAACACAACACTGAACTCCTCTACCTTGATGCTCTCTAACACAACACTGAACTCCTCTACCTTGATGCTCTCTAACACAACACTGAACTCCTCTACCTTGATGCTCTCTAACACAACACTGAACTCCTCTACCTTGATGCTCTCTAACACAACACTGAACTCCTCTACCTTGATGCTCTCTAACACAACACTGAACTCCTCTACCTTGATGCTCTCTAACACAACACTGAACTCCTCTACCTTGATGCTCTCTAACACAACACTGAACTCCTCTACCTTGATGCTCTCTAACACAACACTGAACTCCTCTACCTTGATGCTCTCTAACACAACACTGAACTCCTCTACCTTGATGTTCTCTAACACAACACTGAACTCCTCTACCTTGATGCTCTCTAACACAACAGTGAACTCCTCTACCTTGATGCTCTCTAACACAACAGTGAACTCCTCTACCTTGATGCTCTCTAACACAACACTGAACTCCTCTACCTTGATGCTCTCTAACACAACAGTGAACTCCTCTACCTTGATGCTCTCTAACACAACACTGAACTCCTCTACCTTGATGCTCTCTAACACAACACTGAACTCCTCTACCTTGATGTTCTCTAACACAACACTGAACTCCTCTACCTTGATGCTCTCTAACACAACACTGAACTCCTCTACCTTGATGTTCTCTAACACAACACTGAACTCCTCTACCTTGATGCTCTCTAACACAACAGTGAACTCCTCTACCTTGATGCTCTCTAACACAACACTGAACTCCTCTACCTTGATGCTCTCTAACACAACACTGAACTCCTCTACCTTGATGCTCTCTAACACAACAGTGAACTCCTCTACCTTGATGCTCTCTAACACAACAGTGAACTCCTCTACCTTGATGCTCTCTAACACAACACTGAACTCCTCTACCTTGATGCTCTCTAACACAACACTGAACTCCTCTACCTTGATGTTCTCTAACACAACACTGAACTCCTCTACCTTGATGCTCTCTAACACAACAGTGAACTCCTCTACCTTGATGCTCTCTAACACAACAGTGAACTCCTCTACCTTGATGCTCTCTAACACAACACTGAACTCCTCTACCTTGATGCTCTCTAACACAACACTGAACTCCTCTACCTTGATGCTCTCTAACACAACAGTGAACTCCTCTACCTTGATGCTCTCTAACACAACAGTGAAGGGATATCATAAAAATCTAGTGAGGCAAAATGTAAAATGTATATATGTGTGTGCATGTATGTGCACATATAATCTTTTACGTATGAACACTGTTGCATGTCTGCATGTGCATATGCAACTGGTGCTCATAGCTTGGTCGGTAATGTCATCAATCCTCAAACAAAGGGTTTAGGATCGATCCCTGGCACGGCTGAAACGCTGGGCATGTTTCCTTCCACTAGCTGCCTTTGCTCTTCTAGTAATAAGTAGGTTTATTATTACATCAAAATCTAAGCGCTAAATCCACAACTAAGTATAAGCATCCTGACCGGGTCGCATCCTGGGAGACGAGATTAATCATGTTGCCTGAAATGCTTTTCACATCGACGGGTTTTCTTTATAGCATGTCCATGATGTCAGCTCGGTCTAAATATCATTTAAATGATGAACATGTATTATTATTATTATTATTATCATCATTAATTGTATTATTATTATTATATTCGCTTGTGTATGTATGAATTGTTGTGAGACTGTATGTGCTTCTTACCCAGCTCCAAGAATACACTCATATAATCATCTAAAACTTCTTTGAAGCGACAGAACTTAGTCAGCAGCGACATCTTTCCGTATTACACCAGACTGACCAACCTCTGACATTCTGCCTCTACCTCTCTGGAAGTATCTGATAAGGAAATAAATCCGTTTCCTTCACTATCCCGTAACTCGAAAATTCGTTCTCTACTAAAGCTAATCGGCTGCAGTTCTTTGCCAATTAATTGAGTTCGTGCTCTTGTCACTCACTTATCTTCTGGCCATTTCAGTCACCTGGCAGTTTTCTTATATAACGAGAAAAATCGTCTTTATCTTTCTCCATAAAAGCTTAGGGACGTGTTTTCTAACATTGTACAGGTTATACAATGCTGGCGTTTGCTATATTCCATGTTGAGAAGCAAATTATCTCTTATTTTCTCCATTTTCTGCTTAAGTATTGCTAAAACTTTTCTTCGTGGAACTTCATACAGTCTTCCTCAGGTCCTTTTCCTCTCTAATGAAAGCAAGTGTTAACCTTAAAATTTCAGCTTCATAATTTCCATAATTAGTAGTGAGGGAAGCCTCTCTCAAGGTTTCTGTCAGCACTAAAATATTAATTGCTACTCGATGTATAGTAAACATTAAAATAATACAGAAAGAAACTGCTTATTATCAAATCAGGAAAAATGCAAAAAGGCATTACTGTGAATATCACTAATGCAACCTAAATCACATTTTATCAGGATCACAGCTTAACATTCACCCCAGGAAAATTATTACACAGAAGAGAAATAGGTAATAATTATGCCAGAAAAAAAATTATAGTTCACTATAACTATTGTTAAGGAACACCTTCCTGTGAGCAAACATTTCACTGGACTTCAGGTGTCCCTAAATAAAAAGTAATTACTGGCTATTCCAGATTTTAGAAAAAAAACTCCATTGTCATAACTATTTACGTATTCTCCCGAAGTAGAGGGACTTCTTATAAGGGCAGTCATCCAGAGGCACAACAAATTAGCCCTAACCAAAAGACTAAAATAAAATCCCAGCTAAGGGCCAGACTCCCTCGCAAATTCAAAAGTGCTAAATGAGCATTAATCACAATGTAATATTTAAACACAATAAAACGAATGTTTGATCATGCAGTAAAGTTGCATGAAAACTATTCCAAGTATAAACATATTTAAACAAACATTATTTACACCAAAAACCGCCATTCAACATCACTAATAAATTCACCACAATCGTTAAGTGCAATTCCCTAATTCCCTCTTAGCAGATGGCTAAAGTAGGCCAGCTTGTTAAACACAGACTTAAAACACAGATATAAGCTTATAACGAGTGAGCATAAAACAATCATTTCGACTGGGCCAAGCCAGCAGCACCACAGCTGCTGGTAAACACACCAGTGTCAGCTTTCCTGTCTTACACACACACACACACACACACACACACACACACACACACACACACACACACACACACACTTCACTCAAGGAGAAAGATCTTGGGGTGACCATAACACCGAGCACGTCTCCGGAAGCACACATCAACCAGAAAACTGCTGCAGCATATGAGCGCCTGGCAAACCTGAGAATAGCGTTCCGATACCTTAGTAAGGAATCATTCAAGACACTGTACACTGTGTACGTCAGGCCCATACTGGAGTATGCAGCACCAGTTTGAAACCCACACCTGGTCAAGCACATCAAGAAATTAGAGAAAGTACATAGGTTTCCAACAAGGCTAGTTCCGGACCTCAGGGGCATGTCCTACAAAGAAAGGTTAAGGGAAATCGGACTGACGACACTGGAGGACAGGAGGGTCAGGGGAGACATGATAACGACATACAAAATACTGCGTGGAATAGATAAGGTGGACAAGAGACAAGATGCTCCAGAGAGGGGACACAGAAACAAGGGGTCACAATTGGAAGCTGAAGGGGAGATTAGACTCTGCTGAGCGAGAACGAAAAGTTGTCGAAAAATTCACAAATTGAGTTTGTAGATGAATGGTTCAGAGAACCGACATGTTGATAAATTAGACACATGTGCAACTCTTGGGTATCTTTATTGAGGAAACGTTTCGCCACACAGTGGCTTCATCAGTCCATACGTAGGAGAAACTTGAAGAACAGGAGGAGAATGAGGTAATCAGTCCCTCAACCTTGAGTCGATGTGTTCAGTCCATCAATCTTGAATAGAATACGGCACATGAGCGGAGAAGCAGCTTATAAACCTTATGGCAGGAGAGGTGCAGCAGTCATAGGTGGTGTCACATTTGTTCAATGTGGAAGTAAACGTGCCCAAGAATTAGGCAAGCGAAGAATTCCCAAGTATTAAGATCCCAAGAAGTTGCAGTGTCTGACAGGTTTGTAGATGAATGGTTCAGAGAACCGACATGTTGATAAATTAGACACATGTGCCGTATTCTATTCAAGATTGATGGACTGAACACATCGACTAAAGGTTGAGGGACTGATTACCTCATTCTCCTCCTGTTCAAGTTTCTCCTACGTATGGACTGATGAAGCCACTGTGTGGCGAAACGTTTCCTCAATAAAGATACCCAAGAGTTGCACATGTGTCTAATTTATCCACAAATTGAGTTAATCATATAGAAAAATAGCTTAACTCTCTGGCAGCACACTGGTACCAGAATCATTGTTCTACGACATTCCTACAAGGAATTATGGTCATTTAAAACACCTAGGGTGACGTCACCACCCGCGGCAGGTGTGCTCACCTGTCGTCAATTTTCATTTTTTTTCCGTTTTTTTTTTCGTGTATTTATTGTATTATTCTTTCTAAGATAATAATTGACGATTTGGCATCATAATACAGTGGGTGGGACTTATCCGTAGACTTCCAGCCAACCAGGAATCTTCTGGCACCATTTTGCTGACGTCATGGAAAATTCCAGTCTCGGGGTGGCCGGGGAATATGCTTCAATATAACGCTATTATTGCTTCTACGGCTTATTTATCTATCACAATTGATCT
The DNA here is from genome assembly GCF_038502225.1 of Cherax quadricarinatus. Taxonomy (NCBI): domain Eukaryota; kingdom Metazoa; phylum Arthropoda; class Malacostraca; order Decapoda; family Parastacidae; genus Cherax; species Cherax quadricarinatus. The sequence continues at coordinate 48,556,526 of NC_091292.1, read as the reverse complement.
AATATGACATAATAAACAATATAAATAGCAAAGCAATATGGTAAATACTCCAGAATGAATAATATATGGCATATTCCCAGAGCGTTCCCTCGGGAATATAAGATTCCCATCGTCAGGGACGGGCTTCCATTCTCCTTCTTTCACCTCCAGGGTCCTTATATTAAAGAAAACGAACATGGGGTAACTATGATATACACTCGTAATGCTGAGAAAAATGCTATTTTCTCGAAAAAAAAAAAAAATCGGTGGTCCGGCTGTTTCGCGGATTATCTCGGAAGTAAGTTATTCACATATATATGACTGTATTTTCGTTAATAATAGCAGGAATGTAATGAAATTCACAGAGAACATAAAGGAAAGATTGTTTTACAAACAAACAGTTGCCTTTTTGAGATATCATAATTTGTTTTAGATTTTTGTAAGGGCAAAAGTCAGATATTTGGCTGAATGTCAAGACCATACAAACTTTATTTCTTTTAAGAATGAAGAAAGGATAAATTACAGTTTTGGCAATTGTTATAAATACAGTTTAGCATTGTTTTATGCGTAGATAATACCAAAACAGCTTCTCCAAGTCCCATTACGAAAATACTGTTTAATATGTATGATTATTAGTAAATAATTTTTTTCTCAGTTGTTTTTTTGAGCTATCTTATTGAAACTTGGTCACATTACTATTGAAAGGTGCTTCTTTACGTACAAAAAAAAAATGAAAGAAATCGAACGAAAAATAAAAAAGTTCATGTGTGAACGTGAGACTCCCCTGAAGACTCAGACGAGTCACAGGGATGTTAGGAAGTATTTCTTTAGTCATAGAGTCGTCAGGAAGTGGAATAGCCTAGCAAGTGATGTAGTGGAGGCAGGAACAATACATAGCTTTAAGACGAGGTATGACAAAGCTCAGGAAGCAGAGTGAAAGGACCTAGTAGCGATCAGTGAAAAGGCGGGGCCAGGAGCTGAGTCTCGACCCCTGCAACCACAATTAGGTGAGTACACTAGAAAAGGTACAGAAGACAAAGAACACAGGAAAATAAAGAGATTAGCCGAGTGCCAGAAACGAATATGCACAGATAAGAAGGGAAGCTCAGCGACAATACGAAAATAACATAGCATCAAAAGTCAAGTCTGACCCGAAGCTGTTGTATAGCCACATCAGGAGGAAAACAACAGTCAAGAACCAGGTAATCAGACTGAGGAAGGGTGATGGGGAGTTCACAAGCAACGACCAAGAGGTATGCGAGGAGCTCAACGCGAGATTTAAAGAAGTATTTACAGTGGAAACCGGTAGGACTACAGGAAATCAGAACAGGGAGGTACACCAACAAGTGCTGGATGAGGTACACATAACCGAGAAGGAGGTGAAGAAGTTGCTATGTGAGCTTGATACCTCAAAGGCGGTGGGACCAGACAACATCTCTCCTTGGGTCCTTAGAGAGGAAACAGAGATGCTGAATGTGGCACTATCAAAGATGTTCAACAAATCCATTGAAACTGGGCAACTCCTTGAGGGATGGAAAATGGCAAAAGTAGTCCCAACTTTTAAAAAAAAGGAGACAGACACGAGGCATTAACCTACAGACCTGTGTCACTAACGTGTAAGTCATGGAGAAGACCATCAGTAGGAGAATGGTGGAGCACCTGGAAATAAACAAGTGTATAATAGTCAACCAACACGGTTTCTGGGAAGGAAAATCCTGTCACAAACCTACTGGAGTTTTATGACAAGGTGACAGAAGTAAGACAAGAGAGAGAGAAGGGTGGTTAGACTGCATTTTCCTGGGCTACAAGAAGGCCTTAGACACAGTTCCTCACAAGAAGTTACTGCAAAAGCTAGAGGATCAGGCACACAACAGGAAAGGCACTGCAATGGATCAGAGAATACCTGACAGGGAGGCAACGACGAGTCATCGTACGTGACGAGGTGCCAGAGTGGGCGCCTGTGACAAGCGGGGTTCCACAGGGGTCAGTCCTAGGACCTTTGCTGCTTTTGGTATATGTGAATGACATAATGGAAGGGATGGACTCAGCAGTGTCCTTGTTTGAAGATGTTGTGAAGTTAATGAGGAGAATCAAATTGGTCGAGGATCAGGCAAGACTACAAAGAGACCTGGACAGGCTACAAGCCTGGTCCAACAATTGGCTCCTTGAATTTAACCTTGCCAATTGCAAAGTCATGAAGATCGGGGAAGGGCAAAGAAGACCGCAGTCACAGTATAGTCTAGTTGGCCAAAGACTGCAAACCTCACTCAAGGAAAAAGATCTTGGGGTGAGTATAATACCGAGCACATCTCCTGAGGTGCACATCAATAAGATAACTAATGCAACGTACGGGCATCTGGCAAACCTAATGATAGCGTTCCGATACCTCAGTAAGGAATCGTTCAAGATACACAGATAACCCGCACATAGAAGAGAGGACCTTACGACGACGTTTTGGTCCGACTTGGACCATTTACATAGTCACACTGACGATAAGGAGAGCGGGATGGGTATACATAGGCAGAAGGTAGCAGTAGTAGTAGTAGTAGTAGTAGTAGTAGTAGTAGTAGTGGAGGTGGAAGGAAGTAGTAGTGGAAAGATAATAAGAGGAGGAGGAGCCAGTCAGATACTAAGAGGAGCACTGCAAGGGAGTTAGGTGCCCACAGAGGGTAAGAGCAAGTACACCGAGGGTGGGGGAAATAAAAATATAAAAAATAAATAAAGAAGGAACAAATACACAGTGCAGAAGAAAGACAGCCCAAAGGAGAGAAGGGAAGGAAGAAAGGGGAAGAGGGATAAGAAGAAAAATGAGGAATCAGGTTAGGTCACGGGTATTCTGAAGTTTGGATCATTTTAAATGTAGTGGGAAAGGAAGGCATCAACAGAGACGAAGCCAGGACTAAGATTCATACAAGGAAAGTTGTGTATTAGGGAGAATTCAACCAGACGGCGACTGTTAAAGTTGGAAGTAGGGAAGACAGTTTTAGCAGAAGACCAGTCAATAGGATGGCTGTGATCTCTGACGTGACAGAAAAGAGCATTGTTAGTGTCGACAAGCCTAACACTATTTTTGTGCTCCCTAAGTCTATCAGAAAGAGATCAGCCAGTTTCTCCAAAGTATTGAAGAGGACAGGAGGAGCAAGAAATAGAGTAGACACCAGGAACATCTGTAGAGGGAGGAGAGGTATGAACGAGATTAGTGCGTAGAGTGTTAGCCTGGTGGAAAGTAAGTTTGATGTCCAAGGAACAGAGAGAGTTGTTAAGATTAGAAAGACCGGAAATGTAGGGAAGGCAGAGGACAGAAGAGTTCCCAGGAGTAGAGAGTTTGAGAGAGAAGAAATTACGTTTAGCACGTGAGAAGGCAGAGTCTATGAAATGGGAAGGGTAGCCAAGACGAGATAATGAGTTTTTAAGAGTGGAAATTTCTGATTGAAGGAACTGAGGATCACAAATGCAGAGAGCACGGAGAAAGAGAGAGATAAGAACACTTTTCTTGACAGGGAAATCATGATAGTAAAATAGTGAATGTACATGCCACTGTGCATAGGTTTGCGGTAAACAGAAAAGGCAAAACCTGTATCTGAGCGGTGGACATGAACATCAAGGAAAGGAAGCAAGGAATTAGTTTCCCATTCAGCTATATACTTAATGGAAGGGGCAAGATTATTAAGAGCTTCAAGAAAAGGTTGGAAGAGACTGGAGTCATGAGGCCACAGAGCAAAGATGTCATCAACATAGCGGAGCCTGAGTGAAGGTCGCACATGGATGGTAGGAAGAAGAACAGTCTTGAAGTATTCCATGTAAAGATTAGCAAGGACAGGAGAAAGGGCAGAGCCCATAGCGACACCGAAGGTTTGAGAATAATATTTCCCTTAGAAGGAAAAGGAATTAGAGTCCACACAGAGGCAGATAAGATCAAGAAAGACATCAGTAGGTATAAAGAGATGAAAAAAAACCTTCATTGGCCTTCACTCTAAGAAAATCAAGGGCATCATGAAGAGGGACATTGGTGAAGAGGGACTCAACGTCAAGACTAAGCATCTTACAATCAGACTACTCACATGTGCTTAACCTAATCTTGTCCGCTAACAATCTTCCCCTTCTAATTATCCCTCCTTCCTGCTTCTCTTCTAAGCCCCCTACAACCTCTCCCTCCTCCCTCTCTCCTACCCCCCCCACTTCCTACATCCACCAGCCCTCCTCCTCCCCTACCCCTGTTCACTACATCTACCCCTCACCCCAACACTCCTACAGCTGCTGTGACTGCCCCTCCCCCCACCTCCTTACCCACTTCCTCATCCCCAGCCAAAGCCTCCACTTCCTCATCCTTGCCAAAGCTTCCACTTCCTCGTCTCTTACCAAGGCTTCCACTTCCTCTGCATCCACCTTTTCCCACTCCTCCTCCACCACAACCAAGACTTCATCCAGATCCAACTCCTCCTCCAGACAAAATCCACTCAACCCTAAACCTACCCCAACTTCTGACAGACAGACAAAAGAACATAAAACTAGATCCATCTCTTCCTCCCCTTCCAGGAAACGAGTCCATAACACCTACAAACATACATCCACCGATGGCTTAAATCTAAACTCCTCGGACACTAACTTTGATATGACGAAGCCATTAAATCATGTTTAAGGTGATTCAGTTCAACGTACGTTCTTACTTTACAATTAGACACCTACTGGCCTAGCTCCTTGAAGCAGAGAGGCCAGATATTGTTTAACTAAGCAGTACCTGCCTTAAAGCCCCTCAACATATCTGCCGTTATGGTTATACTGCACTCCAGTCCCCCTATGATCCCCACAGTGGGGTTGCCATCCTTGTCAAATCCAACAAAAAGCATGAATTTCTCCCAATCCCTTTTATTCACCAACACTGTCTTGCAGTCAGAATACACACCCACCTTGGACCCTTCATCTTTTTCACTACCTATGCTCGCCCAGACGCTATTCTCAACATACACAACCTTTCCTTAGTCTTCAACTACACCAACACACCAACATACCTACTAGCTGACATGAATGCCAAACACACCGCCTTTCATCACACCAGCAACAACGAACTTAGTCACCAATTACTCAACTTCACAAACCATAAACACCTGATTCATCTCGGCCCAGACTTCAACACCTTCTACAACCACATGGGCCAGGGCAAACCTGACATCATTCTGGCAAACCGAGCCAGCTCTCTCTTTCAACACTACATCTCACTGTCATATTGACAGCTCTCTTTGTTACCCCAGTCAACAGATGATAAGTGTTCTCTAAGCTCATCGTAATCTGTTAAGCGAAAATCCGGGACTGTTACTGAGTTATCCCTACTATCGTACTTCCATTCAATGCTATATGTAATTGATTTGTGGTCGCTAGTGCCGAATTCCTCTGAAATTTCTAAATTATTGACAAGGGATTCATTGTTTGCCAGAACTAAGTCAAGCAGGTTATTTCCCCTTGTAGGTTCTGTCACAAACTGCTTCAAAAAACAATCCTGAACTACTACTAAGAAGTCGTATGATTCTAAATTCCCAGTCAAGAAATTCCAATCAATATGGCTAAAGTTAAAGTCTCCTAGAATTACTACATTATCGTGCATTGTGGCCTTAACAATTTCCTCCCATAGTAGTCTCCCTCGGTCCCTATCTAAGTTTGGGGGACGGTATATCACACCTAAAATAAATTTTTCATGCCCCCTCTGAAAATTCTATCCAAACAGATTCTGTATGTGTTACTTCAGACTTAATACCCGTTTTTATGCAACAGTTCAAGCGATCTCGGACATACAATGCCACCCCACCCCCCTTCCCGATACTTCTGTCTACTTGGAATAATTTAAAACCCTGAATGTGACATTCTGCATGCATATCCCGACTTTTTGAATTAAACCACGTCTCAGTTATGGCAAATACATCAATGTTACCTGCACTAGCAACTAATCTCAATTCGTCCATCTTATTCCTAGCACTACTGCTATTAGCATAATATGCATTGAAAGACTATCCTTTCTCTTTACCCTTCCTGCGCATTTCTATTTTTCTACTAAACCTATTACTGTCCTTATCACCTATTGTCACTGGCTTTCCAATATCTACCTCGTTCTGCTTATTACTAGTTCTCCTAGAACTCATAATATTACTACACTGGGACTTCACTGTTTTCCTGCCAGAACCCATATCACTAACTATTCCTAGTTTAAAGTCCTAACAGCTCCCTCCACTGCAGTTGCCAGTGCTATCACCCCACACCTAGATAAGTGAACCCCATCCCTGGCATACATGTCATTTCTGCCATAGAAGAGGTCCCAGTTGTCAAAGAATGTTACCGCATTTTCCTTACAGTATTTGTCCAGCAAGCAATTGACACCAATTGCCCTGGACAACCATTCATTTCCAACTCCTCTCCTTGACAAAATACCACATATGCCAGGGTTGCCACCCTTCCTCCTAATTATTTCTATTGCTGACCTATACCTGCTAATCAGGTCCTCACTCCTACTCCAGACCAAGACATTAATTTGTCCAAATCCTCCTGGAGTTCACTGCTATCCTCCTCAGAATGAATTATACGGCCTATCTTTGTATCATCAGCAAATTTACTAATGTCACTCGTAATCCCTTCATCAAGGTCATTAATGTAAATTATGAACAAGAGAGGGCCTAAAACTGATCCTTCTGGAACGCCACTAGTGACTAATCCCCATTCAGATTTCACTCCATTAATGGTAACTCTCTGCTTTCTATTGGTAAGCCAGGCCTCTATCCATGCTAGAACTTTACCTCCTATACCATGAGCTGCCACTTTTCTTAAGAGTCTCTTGTGAGGTACTCTATCAAAGGCTTTACTAAAATCCAAATAAACAATATCATATTATTTATCACTGTCAACTGCCTTAAATGTTCTATTGAAGGATGTCAGTAAATTTGTCAGGCAGGAACGACCTCTCGTGAATCCATGCTGAGATTCATTTATCAAGTTATGCTCTTCAAGGTGACTTCTAATAATGTCATCTATAATTGATTCTAATAACTTACCCACTATTAGATGTCAGGCTTATTGGACGGTAATTTGAAGGAGTGGACTTATCCCTGATTTAAACATAGGAACCACATTAGCCATCCCCTGATTTAAATATAGAAACCACATTAGCCATCTTCCACAACTCTGGCACAACACCGGTGAGGATGGACGCATTAAGCACACTCGTTAATGGCTGACTAAGCTCGATCTTGCATTCCTTAAGTACCCTGGAAAACAACTCATGGGGTCCCGGGGACTTATTTTGCTTCAGTTTGTCTATCTGTTTAATAATAATGTCCCTCGTGACAGTAATATTAGTTAATTTAAATTTATCAGAAACTAAATAATTGTTAATTACTGGAATCTCATTTACATCTTCCTTTGTACAAACTGACAAAAAATAATCATTAAATAAGGAACACATTTCCAGTTCTTTATCCGTCAGCTGTCCATTCCCAATTTTCAGAGGTCCTACTTCTTCCTTTACCTTCGTCCTATACACTTGAAAGAACCCCTTTGGATTAGTTTTTGATTCATTAGCAACTCTAATTTCATAGTCACGTTTAGCCTTTCTAATCCCCTTTTTTACTTCTCTTTTAAGCTGAACATATTGGTCAGTAAGGTTAACCTCTCCTCTTCTGATACGCCTATAAATTCCCCTTTTCTCCCCAAATAGAAGCTTTAACCTCCTGTTAATCCATTTGGGATCGTTATTATTAGACCTAATTTCTCTATGGGGAATGTATATACTCTGAGCACGGTGTACATTATTAAGAAAAAAAATCATTAATGATAATAAATGATCATAATCATAAGTTTGATCATCGTCAATAAAATCATTAGCTTGATAACCCCAATCGAGATTTGATATGTGTTCCCTAAGTCCATTATAATCGGCAGAACGAAAATCAGGAATTTTTACCGTATTATCATTATTCTTGTATTCCCAGTTAATGCTAAAAGTGATGGATTTGTGATCACTTGCGCCAAGCTCTTCAGTGATCTCCAGATTATTTACGAGTGTTTCCTTATTTGACAAGACTAGGTCTAGCAAATTATTACCCCTGGTAGGTTCTGTTACACACTGCTTCAGTAAACAGTCCTGAACTGTTTCCATAAAGTCACTGGACTCCAGATTACCGGTCAAAGAATTCCAGTCAATTTGACTAAAGTTAAAATCCCCTACTATCACTATGTTATTGTGTCTAGAAGCCTTAACAATTTCGTCCCAAAGAAGTCTCCCTCTATCGTGATCCAAGCCTGGAGGTCGGTATATTACACCTAGAATTAGTTTATAACAAAAAGGCACAATACCGTGACTGGAACGATACACAAATAACCCGCACATAAAAGAGAGAAGCTTACGACGACGTTTCGGTCCGACTTGGACCATTGACAAAGTCACACTACTTCCAACTCGAACAGTCGCCGTCTAGTTGAATCCTCTCTAATACACAACTTTCCTTGTATGAACCTTAGCCCTGGCTTCGTCTCTGTAGATGCCTTCCTCTTCCACTACATTGTAAAATGCTCCAAACTTCAGAACACCCGTGACTTAACCTGAATCCTCATTTTTTCTTTCTTTTTCTTCTTCCTCTTCCCCTTTCCTATTTCCTTTCTCCTCTGGGTTGTCTTTCTCTCTCCTGTCTCGTGTTTCTGTTCCTTCTTCATTTATTTTATTTCACCACTTCCCCTTTCACGCACCTCTGTGCGCTTGCTCTCCCTCTGTGGGCGTCTAGCTCTCTTGCAGTGCTCCCCTTCCTTTGTTTTTGACTGGCTCGTCATCCTTATTTCCCACTTCTACCACTACCACTACCTCTTCTTCTTCTACTACTACTAGAACTACTGATGAAATTAAGACACATGTGCGGCGTCTGGTTGTCTTTGTCTACGATGGGGATGCCCGGGTGTTGTGCATGTGTCTTAATTTCATCTTGTCGGTATTATATACAATTCTTGTGCTACTACTACTACTACTACCTCCACCTCTTCCTGCCTATATATAGCCGTCCTGCTCCACCTCTGTTAGTGTGACTTTGTCAATGGTCCAAGTCGGACCGAAACGTCGTCGTAAGCTTCTCTCTTTTATGTGCGGGTTATTTGTGTAGAATTAGTTTTTCTTGACCTTATACAAACTCTACCCAAACAGATTCTGTTACTGTTCCATCTATTTTTATACCTATTTTTATGCAACTGTCAATATTTTCTCGAACATATAATGCAACTCCTCCCCCCTTCCCATTACATCAATCCACATGGAAGAGCTTAAAACCTTGAATATTACAGCAATCATATCCCGACTCTTTAAACCGTACCAAGTGTCAGTTAATGCAATGACATCAAAGTTCCCAGCACATGCTACCAAACATAGTTCATTAATCTTATTTCTTGCATTTCGACTGTTAGCATAAAATACCATCATATGTTTTTTCTTCTGCACATTGTTCCCATTCGTCTTTCTTTTTACACAATTTCTGAAATTATCATTACCCAGAGTTACTCCATGACAGTTACTATTAAGATTCTTAATATCAAAGCATAAGTCAATATATCCATACTCATTATTTATTATTTCTAAACCCATACTTCTAACCAATCCTAGTTTAAAGTCCTAACAACCCCCTCAACTGAGCTACCAAGAAAACCCACACCTGCCCTGGATACGTGAACCCCATCCCTGGCACATGCGTCATTTCAGCCATTAAAGTTGTCCCAGTTGTCAATGAATGGTACTGCATTATCCTTACAGTGTTTATCCAGTCAACAATTAATACCAGTTGCTCTGGACAACCATTCATTTCCAACACCCCTTCTTGGCAAAATGCCGCATATAACAGGGCGCCCCCCTTCTTCCTAATTATGTCTATTGCTGTCCTGAACATTCTAACTAAATCCTCACTTCTACGCTTGCCTACATCATTGCCTCCAGCACTGAGGCAGATCATAGGATTGATCCCATTACCGTTCATGATGTCGATCCGGCTAACAATATCCTCCATCCCAGTCCCAGGAAAGCAAACCCTCTGTCTCCTACTCCTGTCCTTCAAGCAGAACGCTCTATCCATGTACCTAACCTGGATTTCCCCAACAACAATATTCTTACCTTCCTTGGTGTCGTTCATCGTGACGTTTCCAGTAGTCGACTCACATTCGTCGGGTAGCACGGAGAATACATTAGATGTTTCCACAACACTTTCCACAGCAGTCTCTTTCTTCTACATCGTTTCTACCTTTACATTCGTCTTCTTGATAGTCAACTTCGTTCCATGCTGTCCAGCCACTGTCCAGTTTCCCTTCTTGACGTGAGAACTCAGAACAGGAGGACTGCTACGAATCCTCTTGTTTTCCCCAGTCAATCACCGTATCTCCATCTTCACTACCCTCAATTCTTCCTTAAGCTGCTGGTAAAGTTGCTCGATGGAGGGCATCTTGGTTCAATCCAAGGAGAGTACACTAACGTCCTCACTGAGCTAAGTACACGTCACCACGCCACCACCATTCTGTAATACGGTGACCAGAACTGAGCAGCATAGTCTAAATGAGGCCTAACCAAGGATATATAGAGTTGAAGAACAACCTGAGGACTTCTATTATTTATACATCTAGATATGAAGCCAAGAATTCTGTTAGCTTTATTGCGAACACTAATGCACTGTTGTCTTGGTTTTAGATTACTGCTAACCAGAACTCTTAAATCCTACATTATTTAGTTTATATGTGGTATGGTTATTTACCTGTCCAACATTTAGAACTTTGCATTTGTCAATATTAAACTGCATCTGCCACTTCTCCGACCATTGCATCAGTCTATTCAAATCATCCTGGAGTGCTCTAGTGTCCTCATTAGAATGAATTGGATGGCCTATTTTGGTGTCATCAGCAAATTTACTTATGTCGCTATTTATTCCCTCATCTATGTCGTTTATGTAAATTGTGAACAACAACGGGCGCAACACTGACCCCTGAGGAACATCGCTTGTGACGTGCCCCCATTCTGATTTCTCCCCATTTATGCAAACTTTCTGCTGCCTATTTGTCAGCCATGCCTCTACCCAGGAAAAAAATCCTCCTGTTCTGTGTGCCTTATGTTTCCTCAATAGCCTCTAGTGTGGAATTCCATCGAAAGCCTTACTGAAGTCCATATACACAATATCATATTCATTACCATGATTTACTTCCTCAAACACCTTAGTGAAAAAAGTTAGTAAATTCGTAAGACAGGAACGTCCCTTTGTAAACTGTGTTGAGATTCATTAATCAATCTGTGCCTATCAAGATGGCTACGAATTGCTTCAGCAATTATTGATTCCATAAATTTTCCCACTATGGAGGTAAGGCTTATTGGTCTATATTTCGAAGCCAAGGACCTGTCACCTGCCTTGTAAATAGGTATTACATTTGCCATTTTCCACTTATCAGGCACTATGCCAGTTTGTAGTGATATGTTAAAAAGATTAGCCAAAAGTATGCTAAGTTCCTCTTTACATTCCTTTAACATCCTTGCAAACAGTTCATCAGGGCCTGGGGATTTGTTAGGTTTTAGTTTCTCTATTTGTCTGAGGATCATGTCACTAGTTACCGCAATCGTGCATAGTTTATTATCATCCTGTTCTACATAATCTATTATTTCAGGAATCTCGCTTGTATTTTCCTGGGTAAAAACTGAGAGGAAGTAGGTATTGAGAATTTCACACATATCCTTATCACTGTCAGTGATCTGACCAGAGTTACTCTTAAGAGAGCCAGTTTTGTCCCTAATCTTACTTCTGTATACCTGAAAGAACCCTTTTGGGTTAGTCTTTAAATCCCTTGCGACCTTAGCCTCATAATCCCATTTTGCTTTTCTTATTCCTTTCTTTATTTCACTCTTTAACTGAATATATTGATTTCTTAAGTGCCCATCCCCTCTTTTGATACGCCTATATATGCCTCTCTTTTGACCAATGAGATGTTTTAATCTGTTGTTCATCCATTTGGGATCATTTTTGTTAGATCTAATTTCCCTACTCGGAACAAAAGTTGTCTGGGCAGCTACAACTATGGAAAAAAAAAATAGTCATACTGGCAACCAAGATCACCTACCTGACCCATAGTCAGGACATCCCAATTTAGCCCACCCAGGTAATTTTTCAGTCCCATGAAGTCGGCCAAGCAAAAATCTGGGACAGAGATTTGATTGCAGTTATCTGGGTAATTCCATGATATATTGAAACTAAGTGATTTGTGATCACTTTCCCCAAGCTCATCATTAACCCCAAGATTATTAATTAATGAATCCTTGTTGGCAAGAACCAAGTCAAGCAGATTGTTTCCTCTAGTTGGTTATCACAACCTGTTCTAAAAAGCAATCCTGAACCGTATCAAGAAAGTCACTAGACTCAAGATTTCCTGTCATATTGTTCCAATCAGTTTGTCTAAAGTTAAAATCTCCAATTATCACAACATTTTCATATCTAGATGCCTTATGAATCTCGTCCCATAACAGCTTACTGCACTCCCTATCAAGGTTTGGGGGCTTATAAATCACACCCAAAATTAATTTGTCACGTCCCTCGAGAAACTGTAGCCAAACAGATTCTGTGTTCGATGTTTCTAATCGTATATCATGTCTAAGACAACAATTTAAATTTTCTCTGACATCGCCACCCCGCCACCCTTTTTGTTGACCCTATCAGTGTGGAAAAGTTTATGACCCTATATGTTGCATTCAGAAGGCATTTCTCTATTTTTCAGGTTGAACCAGGTCTCTGTTATACCAATAATATCTATATTACCTACACTTGCAAGTAATCTTAGCTCATCTATCTTATTTCTTAGACTCCTACTATTTGTAGTAAACCTTAAGGGAGCTAGTTACTCGTTGCCCTCTACTATCTCTCTTTGTTGATCAATTGATTTGCCATTACTAGCAACTTTATTTTGAATATTGTCTTTTAAACATAGCCCTGAGGTATCCCGGTAATGACTGATGCACTTACCTGCACTTGTTCGTTCGTTCGTTCCTCATCGTTAGTGTGACTTTGTAAATGGTTTAAGTCGACCGAAACGTCCTCGTAAGCTCCTCTCTTTGTGCGGGTTATTTGTGTATCGTTCCAGTCACGGTATTGTGCCTTTTTTTTGTTATTTACTGAAGATTGGATTGGGCGAATGTCCTTTTGGTGGGATGGATTGTGAAGGTCCTGCCTAGTATGGGCCAACAGGCCTGCTGCAGTGTTGCTCCTTTCTTATGTTCTTATGTACACGATTGATTTTAGTTCGACTTGCACATGAACGAATAGAATTATCGAAGCTTATTGCTTGCGAAGCATTGAAAATTGGGTTGGGCAAATATTCTGTTAGTGTGATGTTTTGTGAAGGACTTGCTTAATATAGGCCAACAGGCCTGCTGCAGTGTTCCTACTTTCTTATGTTCTTAACAGCTACACTTGTCACTCAGCACTGCAGCCACTCTACCATCTCCTCGGCTCCAGCACTGTGACGTCACAACTTCACGAAATTGTCCAGAAAGTTGACAAAATTCTTTCACATTTTATTCCTTTTTTTACACAATTATTTCTCAATTGTATAATAAGGCATATTAAAAATCATTAATCCAACCGTAACTTGCTAATATTGTGATTGATGCTAATTTTTTTTATTATTTTATTTAAAACCAATGCAGCATTACATATGTAAATAAACATAAACGAAAATATCTGAGATCACAAAACCTGAAACTCATTACTGTTACAATAACCCCTATACTAAATCCGACACAAAAAGAATTTAAAGTAAAAGGACACAAGTGCAACTAATGTGACATTTTATTGTGGCAACGTTTCACTCTCCAGGAGCTCCTGGAGACTGAAACGTTGCCACAATAAAATGTCACATTAGTTGCACTTGTGTCCTTTTACTTTACATATTGTCGGTAATTCTACCAACTTTATTATAAAAAGAATGCGTCTTAACACTCGCTAGATATGTCTGTATACCACACAGCCACAACCTGCATGTAGACCAACACAGTGATAACAAACCCCATCAATATACATGTTGTAAATCAAACAGTTCTTGAAATCTTAATTCATTACTAATTTACAGCAACCTTTTGTAATCTAGCCAAAAACTTACAAGAAACTACACTTAACAGCAACACAATACCAGGTTTATAACCTATTATATAAACGTGAAATGAAAACAAACCATCATATATAAAGGTTTTACATAAAGCTTAGCATATGGCAAAAACTTATAACAAAAAAAGGCCTATACAGAACGGAAAAAGTTACAAAAATACATAAAACAGATGCGCAGATCTGCATGACACAAAGCAGTATAGGATATATCACATAACTACCACACCTATCACATATCATACATACAAACCGAAAAAAAGAAAAATTACTCAAGAATTGTGTCAATAAGACCAAAATATGCATACAAAAATACATAAACAAAATCCTTCGATTGCACCTAACATTCATGAAATAACGTCTTACGTTCATATCCAGCCCATGGGCTCTACATCCACACGTGGCATGAAAACCCTCAAAGATAATGCATACAGTATCCATGAATACCTGGACACCAGTCCATACCCACAAATCACTACACTGGCACGGCGCCCCCCCCCCTCCCGGGAGATGAGCCCGGTGTAACCCCCTTACCAAACGCACACACACATTATTACTCACAGATTCACAAGAATTTCTGGCATTAGCATTCTATATCCTTCAGAGAAAACCAGATCCCATCTCCTTCCATACATTTCCCTGTTTCGACACATTGTTCGATAAAACGTTAACGCAAGAACCCGCCTGCGCACCTCACTGTCCCCCCCTCCCTCTCATCACCCACGATATATATATATATATATATATATATATATATATATATATATATATATATAATCCACCATGATATAATCTAATGCTCTTATGACACCCTCATCTAGCCCTCCACAGATACCACACCCCACACCCTCTACAACCTTTCTGTTTCGTAGTATTGCTCCAGACGGAAGGATACCATGCAGAAAACGAAACATCACCTCACGTGCCCTAGGGTTTAATTTCATCTTACTAAATCTATACCAAATGCTCTTCCACGTATACATGGGGAATAAACCCCCAACTGGGACAACGCACCTACCTACAAGCAACCTACACAAAACCCTTATTCGAACATTTTTCAGTTCCTTAACCAACATCACGGCCTTCAAAACGATTTCGCATTCCCGCAACTCCATTCCTCGATACCGCATACCCAGCCTGTCATGTATCCTTTCCAACTGCCCCACATTCACACCCACACGCAAAACTTTCCATTTAAGAAACACACATTTAGCCCTCCGTCTCAAATCCATTAACCCCAACCCACCCTGACGTACAGGTAACATGACAACATCTCTCCTTAACCAATCACAATGTGAACCCCACAAAAATTTTAACACCCGTCTTAAGATCCCCGCAATCACTGTCCCTGTAATTGGAAACACAGCTGCGACATGCCAAACCTTACTATACAATAAAATGTTTACTACTATCACTCGCTGTACAAGAGTTAGGTGCTGGGGTCTCAAAACACCTAGACGCCCCACGATCCTTTCCAATAACCTATCCGAGTTTTCCACCCACGCCGCAACCATGTCATCCCTACAAATAATACCACAAATCTTTAAAGACACCGCCCATTCTTTAACAACATTACAACTCCCCCCTACACCCCCCACCCAAGTACCCAACCCCATGCACCTTGACTTCACACTATTTACCTGCATTCCCGTGGCACTTCCAAACAATTGCACAACCTCGTCCAACACTCCCATTGACATCCCTTCATGAATGAGAACAGTGGTGTCATCTACATATCCAATTAATCCCAGGCCAGGCCCTCCCACCCCCCACACTTCCCTCACATTGAATACATAAGCTACGTTCAACTATTCTATAAAAGGGGTCCTGAAAACACGCAAACAATATTTGGGACATGGGGCATCCCTGTCTAAGGCTTCTACCCATTGCAATCTCCCTTCCTATACACCCATTAATCTGTATCCTCATTTTCGCCCCGTTATACAAGGTATTTACCCACTCGACTATTTCCTCCCCATAACCCTGTCTCCTAAGTATAACCTGCAAAGCTCTCCTTTCCACTATCATAAGCTCCCTGCCAATCTAGAGCCAACAAAGCCGCCGCCCCCCCCACCCCCACCTTTAGCTTCCACAAAACTTCACAGTATCCCATGTCCTTCAATCATCGACCTTCCTGGCAACTCACAACACATTTGAACCTATTACCTAAAATTTTTGCAAAAACCTTATAGTCTGCACACATCAGCGATATGGCTCGGTACTCCCGTAGGGTGGGCTGCCCCTTGCCCTTCGGGACCAACACTACAACTGCTGTAGCCTGCTTCTCCCCCAACTCACTCTTCTGCTTCATACGATTAAATAACCTAACTATAAATCCCCGTATTAACACCCAATGTTGTAAATAAAATTCTACCGGGAGACCGTCAATACCCGGAGCTTTCCCCTTCCTCATTTCCCTTAACGCATTCTCTATTTCCTCTGTCGTAATAGTCCCACTTATAGCCTTTCTGTCGCTATTGCCTAAATTACAAGTCACATATGTACACACCTTGTCTAAAGCCACGTCACCCCCTCCCCCCACTTGTCCAGTACTTCTCATACCATGCCTTCACATATGCACACATCCCTTTCGTGGTTCTTATCTCCTGCCCTGCTCTATAAGTCCCTACCGTCTCCATTACCTCTCAACTTGGGATAGCTGTCACTGCCTGCCTTTGCTTTTGATGCCGCAAAACACACGCAGATGGCTTGCCACCCCAAAGCACTTCTTCCACCCCTGCCTGCACCCTTACCACTTGAAACCTTACATTTTGTAACACCCTCAGTCTCATGAAAATTAAGACACATGTACAACATCTGGATATCTTTATTGTAGACGTTTCGCCATCCAGTGACTTCATCAATCTTCTAATTATGTCTTAGAATCTGTATTGATAAAGCCACTGCATGGCAAAACGTCTACAATAAAGATATCCAGATGTTGTACATGTGTCTTAATTTTCATATTGTTGGTATTTTATACCTTTCTTGCACAACTTGTCAGACACTGCAACATCATGGAATCTTGGTTCAGAGGACATCTACAAGACCTTCTTCACGGCTGCTACAACTCATCCCTTTGGGTAGGACCTACTTCCACTGGGGAATCCCGCCTACCAGTGACTATGCCCTCATCTGCTACACGTCCTTATCCACTGATGCCTATATAACCGCCAGTCTTCTTGCCTGTGCTCCAGATTCTCCTCCACCACGATGCTGTGAACACTAACTCCAAGGCTGAGGGACTGATTACCTCATCTTTTGTATATAGTTCTACAGTCTTCTAATTATGTCCTAGAATCTGTATTGATAGAGCCACTGGATGGCAAAACGTCTACAATAAAGATATCCAGATGTTGTACATGTATCTTAATTTTCATACTGTCGGTATTTTATATCTTTCTTGCACACCTTTCTTTTATTTCAACTATTTCATCCATAGGACAATTATTCCCAACCACCCCCTGCCCATAGCAACCTCTTAACCTATCCTCTTAATAGTTTGCCAGCCCATATTTTAAAGTATTAATACGTTTTCCCTCCTCACATAAAACTTTCTAACCCTTTCCTTCACAACACAATCCCACCATGTCACGATGTCGTCCACCCCCTGTTCTTCCACACTAAGTTCCCTCCATAGGACTGAAAACCCCTCCAACCCCTCCTCTTCACCTAACGCACTTATATTTAGTTTCCAATAACTTCTGTATATTTCCACGAGCGCCCCCCCCCCACCCTACATCCACCACCACCGCCCTATGATCTGACATTGTAGCCTCAACAGTACTGAAAGATTTCACATCCACTCCCTGAGAAAGGTACACTCTATCTAGCCTCGCAGCATATCCACTCCTAACGAACGTGTGTTCCATCTCCCACACAGCCCCCCCAAACGCATCACGTAACCTAACATCCCTTAACAATTCCTTAAGAGCCACAGACATATATCCAGCCCCTTTTGGGTCCACATCAGCCACCCTGATTACACAATTCCAGTCCCCACCAACTATTGCCACCTCTGGCAGTGCACGTAAGAAAAACACAAGATCCTCACACACAAATTCATTCTTTACCTGTATATTATCTGCCAGCGCATACGCACTCACAAAGGAGACATGCTTACCCATCCACAACCCACCAACACGCAACACCCTCCCTCCCCCCTCACTTCTCTGCAAAACAAATGGGCTCGTCTCCCTTATTAAAATACCCACACCACCTTTTAAATGGGGAGATGGCAGGGTAACTACTCGAAAGCCTACCACCTCCAACACCCTACCCTCTTTAAAATTATGCTCCTGAAGGAACACAACATCCACCCTAGATTTATTTAGAAAAGTACGAAACCATTCTCTCTTCATACTGCTACATAATTATTATTATAATCAAAAAAGAAGCGCTAAGCCACAAGGGCTATACAGCGCTGCAGGGTAGGGAAGGAAGCAAGGGAATTGGATGGCAGAAGGGAGGGGGGATGATCAGCAGGTTACAGAAAACAGCGGGGCAGGGGATAGTACGGGGGTAGAGGGTAGCAAGAGATTGAAGTAGAAAGGGCTGAAGGTATCAGAATTTGTGAAGTAAGTCAGTCGTTGTCAAAAAGTCAATGAGAGAGTCCGGATGAAAGGTGGGTCCATCAGCGAGAAGGGAAGGTAAAGAGAGAGCAGCGGAGCGAAGACGACGACAGAGGTAAATTCTGCGTGCTCGTTGATAAAGTGGGCAGTCCAACAGAATGTGGCTGACTGATAATGGAGCTTGGCAATTCTCACAGAGAGGAGCAAGACGCCTCTCCATGAGATATCCATGAGTAAGACGAGTATGGCCAATGCGAAGACGGGAGAGAGTAGTCTCCCAACCTCGACACTGGTGATAAAAAGACGGCCAGTAACCTATACTCGGTTTAATAGACTGAAGTTTGTTGCCGAGCATAGTAGACCAACGTTGTTGCCAACGGGTGTGAAGGTGGGAAGATATTGCAGCAAAATAGTCCGTAAATGGAATACCTCTATAAGAAACTGGTAGGTCATGTACTGCTGACCGCGCAGCAGTGTCTGCCTGTTCATTGCCCTGTACGTCAACATGACCAGGGACCCAACAAAAAACAATATCTTTATGCTTGGTAAAGATGCGGCGTAGCCAAAGTTGGATACGGAGGACTAAGGGGTGAGGTGTATCAAATTTTTGTATAGCCTGTAAAGCACTAAGGGAGTCTGAGACAACCACAAATGATGACACAGGCATAGATGCAATACGGATAAGTGCTGTAAGGATGGCATATAATTCAGCAGTAAAAATACTAGCCGAAGATAGTAAATGCCCTTGTACGACGCTGTCCGGAAACACTGCTGCGAATCCTACGCCGTCAGAAGACTTAGAGCCATCTGTGTACACAGCAATGGCATGAGAATGAGAGTGAAAGTGGTCAAGAAAAAGAGAGCGGGAAGCGACCGTAGACAGTTGGGCTTTCGAGCAAGGGAGGGAGAAAGAACAGACTCGAACAGCTGGAACTTCCCAGGGGGGTAGGGAAAAAGTGAGATGCTACATGTACATAGAAAGGTGGTAGTTGAAGAGAAGACAAGAGCGAATGAAGGCGAAGAGAGAAGGGACGGAGTAAACAGGGGCGGCGAACAAATAATGTCTACTAATATCAGTGACCATTCTATAAATGGAAGGATTGCGGAGATCATGAGAGCGTACATAGTAGCGCAGGCAATGGGCATCACGGCGATCGGATAAGGATGGAACGTTCGCTTCTGCATAGAGGCTCTCGACAGGGGAAGAGCGGAAAGCACCAAGGCATAAACGTAATCCTTGGTGATGAATGGGGTTAAGGCTAGAGAGAGTAGCAGGAGATGCCGCTGAATAGATCTGGTCACCATAATCAAGTTTCGATAAAATAAGGGTGGAATGTAGGCGAAGGAGGGTTCGACGATCAGCTCCCCACGAAAGATGAGCAAGGGTTTTAAGAAGGTTCAGCCGGCTGTGACAAGTTGCCTTCAGAGAGGTAATGTGAGGTTTCCAGGATAACCTACGATCAAAGAGGAGGCCCAGAAACTTGACTGTATCACGTTCAGGGATACGGGAGCCATAGAGGTACAAAGGATGATCGGAGATGACAGAGCGTCTAGTGAAAGTGATTTGGTGGGTTTTAGTGCTGGAAAATTTAAACCCACGTGTGGTGGCCCAATTGGAAACACGGTCGACTGCATGTTGGAGAGAAACTGTAAGGAGGTGACAGTCAGCGCCTGCACAGGCAATAGCGAAGTCATCAACATAGAGTGATGACCAAATATTTGATGGAAGACTAGAGGCCAAATCATTAATAGCAAGGAGAAAAAGTGTTGTGCTCAGAACACATCCCTGGGGGACACCTTCAGCTTGGATAAAGTCCGGGGAGAGCACATTATTAACCCGAACACGGAAATGCCTGTCAGTTAAAAAGTTCTTAAGGAAGGATGGTAGATTGCCTCGAAGGCCTAAGGAGTGGGCTTGGGCTAAAATATTATACCTCCAAGTTGTGTCATATGCCTTCTCAAGGTCAAAAAATATGGCAATAACTGAGTGGTTATTCGCAAAGGCATTACGAACATACGTATCCAAGCGTAGTAAGGGGTCTATGGTAGAACGTCCCTTACGAAAGCCATATTGACGAGTGGAGAGACTGTTGTGTGTCTCTAAATACCACACTAAACGTCTATTTACTAGGCGTTCCATTACTTTGCAAACTGCACTGGTAAGAGCAATGGGACGATAGTGGGAGGTTTCATGTCCTGTAGTGCCTGGTTTGCGGAAAGGGAGAACAATGGCGGATTTCCACAGCTGTGGAAGAACTCCTTGTGACCAAATAAGATTGTAAAGGCGTAATAGGACTGCAAGGGCTGACTGATGTAAATGTTGTAGCATACGAATATGAATGTCGTCGGGCCCAGCTGCCGATGATCGACAAGCTGAGAGTGTTGCCTCCAGTTCTTGAAGTGTAAAAGGCACATTATACTGTTCTTCTCTGAGAGAAGAAAAGTCCAAGGGTGCTAACTCTCTGGCAGACTTTGAGGAAAGAAATGAGGGGCATAGATGGAGTCCCTGAGAAATACGGACCAGATGATTGCCAATTTCATTGGCAACATCTAGTGGGTTTGCTATATCAACACCGGCAACCCGCAGAACAGGAGCCGGGTCAGGAGAATATTTACCACTCAGTTTTCGTACTTTTTTCCAGACTGCACTCATAGAGGAAGCAGAGGTGATGGTGGAGACATAATCTCGCCAGCAAGTGCGTTTAGCGTCACGGATGACACGGCGAGCGATCGCACGCTTCTGTTTAAAATCAAGGAGTCGCTCTGTGGTTCTATTGTACCGGTACCTGCCCCATGCAGCGCGTTTCAAACATACTGCACGAGCACAAGCAGGAGACCACCAAGGCACGCATTTCTGAGAATGCCTGCCCGAAGTTTGGGGTATAGAATGAGAAGCTGCGGTGAAAACGGAGGACGAGAAGAGGTGTAAAAGCTCATCGATGGAGGACGAAGAAGGAACCTCTTTAAAAACAGTTAGGTGTGAGTAAAGGTTCCAATTTGCCCGATTAAATTGCCAGCGTGGGGTGCGAAGAGGTGGCGAATATGAAGGGGAAGTAAGAATGATTGGGAAATGATCACTGTCATGCAAGTCCGGGAGAACAGACCAAGTGAAGTCTAATGCGGCAGAGGAAGAGCAAACTGAGAGATCGATGCAAGAGAGAGTATGAGTCCGAGGATCAAAATGGGTGTGAGTACCTGTATTTAAAACATGGAGGGGGTGGGTGGCAAGAAAAGCCTCTAACTGAATTCCACGGGAATCACAGTGAGACCCCCCCCCAGAGGAAATGGTGGGCATTAAAATCACCAAGTAACAGAATCGGTGGCGGTAATGACGAAACAAGGAAGGCAAAATCCGGAATAGATAATGTCCGAGAAGGAGAGAGATATAAAGAACAGAGCGTATACCACCTATGTAAGTGGATACGGGCTGCTGTGTAATGCAGCGAAGTATGAACAAATAGCTGATGGTACGGAATATCAGTGCGGAGAAGAAGGGCACTTTCATTAAAGGTCCCATCAGGAAAAGGATCTGAAGAATACAATAAATTATAGCCTGTGATGTGAGAAATAACAGCAGAGTGTAATTTTGGTTCCTGTAAGCAAACACCAACAGGGGCAAACTGGGAGAGTAACATCTGAAGCTCACCCAGATTACCCCTGAGGCCGCGTATATTCCACTGTAAATAGGCCATGATTGGCAATGATAAAGATACTTGAAATCTGCAGGTAAGGGTTCCTACGGACTAGAAGGGTTAGAAAAGTCCACATGCGGAGGCAGTGGAAAATGTTCAAGCAGAGAAGGAACGGTGTGCTGTGAAGATAGGAGTTGCGCAGATGGAGCAGAGGAGAGAGAAAGAGCGGAAGGTGGATCAGTGTCCATTGATGGTTTGGTCTCTGCAATATATTCAGAGATTGCTTCAAGTGTTTCGGAATTCAGAGATGTCGTATGGGAGACAATATTGGGAATGGTAGGGGGAGGATGAGTAAAGATTGGAACTGTATTGGACTGTACCAAGGTAGGGGGGGGCGAAAGGGTGGAGGGAACTGGAGAAGCGTGGCAGGGGACAGAAGAGGCAGGAACCTGGAAGGTGGCAGAAGAGGAAGAAACTTGGGAGGGAACAGGGGAGGAAGGTACATTACGAGGAGGAGGGTGAACCTCTGCACTTGTAACTGAGCCAGTGAGAGGGGAAGAACTAGGGACAGAGACAGGGAGGGTAAAATGAGGAGGTGGAAGATGGGTAGGAGGTGTTACCGGACCTTTTTTTGACTTTTGAGAAGTAGAGGGACGATTGGGAGGAGGTGTCGTACGAGGTCTCGTCGATACTGAGGCTTGTGAGAGAGAACTCGAAGAAGCGAGATTAGACTGAGGCGTTGAAGTAGGGACGTCTGAGCCGAGGACAGCAAAAGAATTAGATACAGGAGTGATTATGGGAGAGGTAACCACAGAGGTGGGTGTAGAAGATGGGATACTAGAAGTGGGGGGACGTTTTGAAACACGGGAATAAGAAACACGTGGGAGTCTCCCTTGGAGGCGGAGATGAGAAACTGCCATGGCATAAGGGAGACCTTCTGACTCTTTGAGGTAACGGATTTCCCGCTCGTTTAAATAGACCTGACAACGGCGAGAGTACGAAGGGTGAGCCTCATGACAGTTAAGGCAAGAGGGAGATCGATTGCAAGACGTATTAGAATGGTCATCGGCACCACAGACTGGGCATTCGGCGATAGATCTGCAATATTTCGCTGGATGGCCAAATCGCCAGCAATTTCTACACTGTTGTGGTGTAGGGATCACCTTTCGAACTTGTAACCGATGTCCTGCTATATAAACTGAGGATGGGAGTTCTCGGCTGTCAAAAGTTAAACGAGCCACATTGCTAGGGTATCGTCTCCGCCCACGGGCAGGAAGAACATAAGTGTCTACCTTGAGGATTGGGAGATCTTGGAGTTCCAGCTGTTCTAGAATGTCAGTGCCACATGTCTGGAAATTTTGTTGAACTATGGTATGGGGCAGAATGACGGTACCACTACAAGAATTGAGGGAATGATGTTTTTCAAGAGTGACAGGAACAGTATCGATATGGGAAAGACGAGAGAGCTCATGAGCCTGGGTAGCATTCTGTACGGTAATGTGCGTACCGCTCTTAAGAGCATGAAAAGAAATATCTTTACCAACATGGCGTAGGAGTGCCTTGCCAATACTATGGTCAGAAAGATAGGCAGTAGAGGAAGTTGGTCGTAAAGTGAAGAATTTAGTCCACTGTTCAGTCTGAAACTGAGCGTGGAAAGGTAGTGAAGGACGTGTCGATCGTTTCTGAGAAGAACGAGAAGGTGGAGAAGTATCATCAGCAGGTAATTGTCGTTGGCGTTTAGGCGTGGGACCAGAGTTGGTCCGACGTGGAATGGGTCGGCGATTTGAAAATTGCCGCACCGTAGAGGGAGAGGCCGGAAGCATAGTCAGAGGAGAGCGAAGGTCCGATAAATCGAAGGAGTCAGTCGAGGCCTCAGTACCTGAAGCGGGTGAGGAAACAGCACCGGCAATAGGTACAGAGGCATGAGGAATGTCTGAAGAGTGGTCCAATGACGAGGCGGGGTCAGAACGGGGTGCGGTATCAAGAAGGGGCCCGGGGGTACCAGGTTCATGGACTAGGGCTGCCATGGTTAGGTTACTTCTTTCTTTTTGTTTTTAAGAAAAAAAAAAAAAGAAAGAAGAAAAGAAAATAAAAATAAAAAAAATAAAAAAAAAAAGGGGGGACCGGGGAGGGATAGGTCCTAGGAGGAATGAAAGGGCCAGAAATCTCCCTCCGCGCCCAAGAGGACCTCAGCACTTCAAGTAGCGCAGATGCAGCATGGAACCCGTGCCATACCCTACCCATCATGCTAGTAAACTAACAATCCGGGATAGCAACCTCACATCTGCCGAGCTACCTCGGTGGACAAAAGAGAGGGCGGCCGGATATCCGCCACAAAGCATACCTCCTTCGGCCACCACCCCCGGAATCCGAAAGGTGGCTTCCAGAGATACACTCGTCGCCCGAAAGACACCCAAAGCTACTCCGGGATACCGGAGAGGGATCGGGACATCCCCTGGCGATCCAGATTCCACGGCAAACTACGCCACCGCTAAGAACCTCAACGGAATGGGATGGACCCCTGTATCCTTTCTCCTACCTAGGAACTAGCGCACCTGTGGGAGAAATCCCAAAGGACAAAAAGAGGAAGGGCAAAAGGGAGGAGTGGGGAGGAGGAGGAGGAAAGGAAAAAGGGGAGGATGGGGAGGATGGGATAGGGGAGGGGAGATTGGGGGGTAATTAGGTTCGGTCTGAGGAAGAAGACCGATAGGTCTAATTCCTCAGACCAAGAGCCTCTTCACCACGCCAAGGAGCCCCCCTTGAAGAGGACTGCTACATAAACCATTAACGTTTACAGTCATACACCTAAGGCCTTTTAAATTTTCCACCCCTGCCTCCTCTCCTCACTCTTTACAACTCCAGAGCTTGAATTCATGTTTGGCACCTTCAGAGTACCCTCTTTCCCCCCCCTTCTTCCGGTGCCTCCTATCATGGCTTCCACCGGCTACACCACTACCTTCACCCTCCACCTCAGTCTGTTTACCAGGCCTTCGCACTGGCATCAGGACGTCATCAGAATCTGACGTAGCCGCCCTCTTTCTCGTGACAGTCACGTTACACATACTATCTTGATCCGGTGTTGCCTCACGAAGAACCTCAACCTCCACCTGACAATGGTTTATTGATTCTAGGGACGACTCCAACACACCATCACTACCCAAAATATCACGTCCCCAACATACTGGAAGCGACGACTCTCCAATGACACCTCACTCAGATGTAATGTCCCCCTCAGGCGGTGACAAAGTCTTTAAAACCTCCACTAATTCCTCCCCAATTGCAATAACCTCCTCCTGTAGTTGCTGCTCCTCCTTATCCACAGGAGGAGACACCGGGTCAGGCAACTGGGGGAGGGACTCCAACCCACCTCTAGTCCTGTGTGCCTGATCCTCTATCTCACTCCACAAAACACCACGTCCTCCGTCCGATGGTTGTTCCACACCCGCCACCTTTGAAGCCGGGGCTGCGACGTCCATCACAGGTCCAGGCACACGTCTCTGCTTGTCACAGTTTGCTGCTATGTGATCATACTCACCACATAGGGGGCACGTACATCGTTGCCCTAGATACATAACCATGACCTGCGTCCTGAATTCTTGTAGATAAACATAAGATGGTATTGGGTGTCTCAGAGTCATTTTGAGTTTGAAAGTACCCTCTGGCAGACCAGCATAGGTGCCTGCCACCCACATACCATGCTGGGCAAAATACTTCTCGAACACTTTCCTGATATCCGCCTCGTCCGCCTCAAAGGGAATGTTGCGTAATTTGATCCACGTATAATGCCGTGAAAGATCAATCATTCTCACACACACAGCTGGTGTGACGGTACAACTCATGTCCTGAAACCAGCTGACCAACGCTTCATAGACCGTTGCAGTAAGCAGTTTTACGAAAATTCTATGGGCTCCATTTAATACAACGCCATATAATTCTCCATCTTGTATGCCGTACGACTCCCTGATGATCTTGGGTAATAAGACTTGCGCAGAACTAGGCGTAATCGTTCCTCGAAGAAGCTCTATGCCGACAGTATTAATCTGGCATCTGAGACTAACCGCCATTTTGACAATAGCCATTCTCCTATATTGTCAGCAGAGGTGTGACAGCACCACCTCACGCCACTGCAGCCAGGCAACTGAGGAGCGTGTGCGCAGTAGGTCCACTCTGCCGGAAAGTGAAGAGGACAATGATTTTTACATAATTATTTCTCAATTGTATAATAAGGCATATTAAAAATCATGACTACTGTCTTGCATTAATCCAACCGTAACTTGCTAAATATTGTGATTGATGCTAATTTATTTGGGAGGAAAAAGTTCAGCAGATACCATCCCTATCGAAGCAAGTCACCACACATAGCAGCATACTCACGTCACCACACATAAGAGCATACTCATATCACCACATACCAGCATACTCACGTCACCACACATAGCAGCATACTATCCTCTTGCTGACTAACTTAGAGCCACGTATAAGCTGCTTTTTGACAAAATTCATATCTGTGTAAACAACCCATTACTGTTACCAGTTAACAAGTTTGTGGGCAGTTCATTATTACTGTAACTTCTTTAACTGTCAAAAAACATTTGGGCCCAGTCTCCTGGGTCAGCATGGAACCATTAGGAATAATTAGATTTAAAGCCTAATGAAACACTAAGATTAGTGCAAGTAACCAGGGAAAAAATGAGAACCATATTCATTGTCATACTTGGTGATATTACACCAGTTAAAGAGGTTAGGATTAAGCAAAACATTGAACCCTGTATAACTGTTGAGATATTAGATAATATCTGATTCAGAGATCAGTTTCTGAAAAGATTTATGACAAACAGCCAGGATGTTGCAATGCTCAAGGGAAAGGAACAGAGTGCCGAGACTTATAAAAGGTGCAAAGAATGCAGGAGCACTCTTAGGAAGCTTTAGCAACAACTAAAAATACTGGAGTATAGCCGCAAGTCAGTAGAAAGATTTAACATAATGCTGAATACCCATTGACCTCATCGCTCTAGGGCCGTGAGGTTGTGCTACGCCTTGCTCCTGCATTCGTCACTCAACCTTGGTGGAGGACGGACATTGGCGGTTGAGCTAGCACCTGTTGGTAGCACTGAGTGATTTTCACAAAATGGTGCAGGCTATCAGGCGGAGAATCAACACTGTGTATTGAGGTGTTGAAAGGAACGGTTTATCAAACCAATGCTTGTGTTATGCTGCCTGCCATACTACAAGATACCTACTGCATCAACAACGACGATCTGTATGATATTGCCTTATACGGAGCTACAAGGATCTTTGTGAAATTCGTGACGGCTGCGACATATGACAAGATGGTGGAAAAATACCAAGACGTGTGTATGAAGGTTAATCCTGGTTTAGAAGTACGACTGAGGGACGTATCCAAGTATTATACTTGGGTAAAGTTACAGAATGTCCCCCTACTTAAACAAGGTGGGTCCTACACAGATGACAGCAAGGAAATGAGCGAGCTACTCAAGTCCCAATATGACTCAGTTTTTAGCAAGCCGCTAACCAGACTGAGAGTCGAAGATCAAAATGAATTTTTTATGAGAGAGCCACAAAATTTGATTAACACAAGCCTATCCGATGTTATCCTGACGCCAAATGACTTCGAACAGGCGATAAATGACATGCCCATGCATTCTGCCCCAGGGCCAGACTCATGGAACTCCGTGTTCATCAAGAACTGCAAGAAGCCCCTATCACGAGCCTTTTCCATCCTATGGAGAGGGAGCATGGACACGGGGGTCGTCCCACAGTTACTAAAAACAACAGACATAGCCCCACTCCACAAAGGGGGCAGTAAAGCAACAGCAAAGAACTACAGACCAATAGCACTAACATCCCATATCATAAAAATCTTTGAAAGGGCCCTAAGAAGCAAGATCACTACCCATCTAGAAACCCATCAGTTACACAACCCAGGGCAACATGGGTTTAGAACAGGTTGCTCCTGTCTGTCTCAACTATTGGATCACTACGACAAGGTCCTAAATGCACTAGAAGAAAAAAAGAATGCAGATGTAATATATGCAGACTTTGCAAAAGCCTTCGACAAGTGAGACCATGGCGTAATAACGCACAAAATGCGTGCTAAAGGAATAACAGGAAAAGTCGGTCGATGGATCTATAATTTCCTCACTAACAGAACACAGAGAGTAGTCGTCAACAGAGTAAAGTCCGAGGCAGCTACGGTGAAAAGCTCTGTTCCACAAGGCACAGTACTCGCTCCCATCTTGTTCCTCATCCTCATATCCGACATAGACAAGGATGTCAGCCACAGCACCGTGTCTTCCTTTGCATATGTCTTCCATTGCAGACACTGCAAGGCTCCAGGTGGACATCAACCAAATCTTTCAGTGGGCTGCAGAAAACAATATGAAGTTCAACGATGAGAAATTTCAATTACTCAGATATGGTAAACATGAGGAAATTAAATCTTCATCAGAGTACAAAACAAATTCTGGCCACAAAATAGAGCGAAACACCAACGTCAAAGACCTGGGAGTGATCATGTCGGAGGATCTCACCTTCAAGGACCATAACATTGTATCAATCGCATCTGCTAGAAAAATGACAGGATGGATAATGAGAACCTTCAAAACTAGGGAGGCCAAGCCCATGATGACACTCTTCAGGTCACTTGTTCTATCTAGGCTGGAATATTGCTGAACACTAACAGCACCTTTCAAGGCAGGTGAAATTGCCGACCTAGAAAATGTACAGAGAACTTTCACGGCGCGCATAACGGAGATAAAACACCTCAATTACTGGGAGCGCTTGAGGTTCCTAAACCTGTATTCCCTGGAACGCAGGAGGGAGAGATACATGATTATATACACCTGGAAAATCCTAGAGGGACTAGTACCGAACCTGCACACGAAAATCACTCACTGCGAAAGCAAAAGACTTGGCAGACGATGCACCATCCCCCCAATGAAAAGCAGGGGTGTCACTAGCACGTTAAGAGACCATACAATAAGTGTCAGGGGCCCGAGACTGTTCAACTGCCTCCCAGCACACATAAGGGGGACTACCAATAGACCCCTGGCAGTCTTCAAGCTGGCACTGGACAAGCACCTAAAGTCAGTTCCTGATCAGCCGGGCTGTGGCTCGTACGTTGGTTTGCGTGCAGCCAGCAGCAACAGCCTGGTTGATCAGGCTCTGATCCACCAGGAGGCCTGGTCACAGACCGGGCCGCGGGGGCGTTGACCCCCGGAACTCTCTCCAGGTAAACTCCAGGTATGAAGCGGATGAAGAAGATATAAAAGCAACATTCAATGAGTATGGTGTTATACATCAGGCATCAGTTGGAAGGTGGTCTGATGGTATGTATGCTGGACTGCGTGAGGGCTCCTTTACCCTCAAAATGTCTTTTCGCAAATCTATACCATCATATGTGACACTGAGTGACTTTAGAACTCAGGTATATGTAACATAAGCGGGGTAGAGACGAACCTGTAGACTGTGTGGAGCCTTTGATCATATGGCAGTAATGTGTCCTCGTCGATCGACACCTGAGAAACATGGAGAGGGGAAAGGAGTGGGGAAGGAGAGAGAGGTGACGACCCAGTCTACAGGGGAGCATCTTCAAGATCATAGAACATGGAGTGAAATCGTGGAGGAAAATCCGGAAGAATGTGCAACATTACCGGAGGTCTCTCAGGTTATTGAGAATATGCGTATGGAGGATGAGGTGAGACGAGTGGAATTGGGTAGTCAAGTTACGGCTACAATAGACACTGTTATACAAGAATTCTTGGATAATCAGAATGGGGACGGGACACTAAGCGTGGTGTCGGATGGGAAACTTGTAGGTGAGGGTGGAATTCAAGAGGTGGGTAATGTGGGTGATGGGGATATGCAATCAAAGAGGATTAGTGAGGTTATGGTTGAAGTCCACAATGTGGAATGTGAAGATAAGGGAATGCACATAGTAGAGGCATCACGTAAGAGAGAGGCAGGGGCTTCTGATAGTGATGATGTCCTCACACCTTCGCAGCGAACTGGTAAGAAACTATCAGTGGATGTGCCAAAAAAAAGTAACAGGGGGGGAAGGGGCAGAGGAAAGGTGAGGCAAAGAAAGGACATTGTGAAAAGAATGTTGTGCAAAAACGTAAGGAAACGCAAGGATATCAGTCGATTGGTAAGCCCCCGATAGCATTTTTAAGTGTCTAACATTAAATGTTAACGGCCTAAGGGCTGATGTAAAGCGTAAGTTATTTAGTGATTTTTTAAAGAGACTTGGAATACAAGTAATATTTTTACAAGAGCATAATTTTAGGTATGGAAGGGATTTGTTGGTAGATGGATATAAAGTTTATGCTGGGTATACTGGGAAGCTTAAGGGAGGTGCTGCTGCTTTAATAGCTGATACCAGTCCTTTCCATTTGTTACATTGGGAAGAAGGGGGAGATGGGAGAGTAGCGAGGGTGGATGGGACATGGGGTGGGGTACGTGTGTATTTTGTGAGTGTATACATGCCGGCGGACAGTAATAGACGTGTTAAAGAGGAATTTGTATGGGACACACTAATTTATCATATGCGGGGTTTACCCCTTTATTCATTATTTGGAGGGGATTGGAATAGTGTGACACGTAGAAAAGATGTGGAGCCGAGGGGTGCAGAGTGTGTTTTGGGGGTCCTACGAGATGTTTTAGGGGAAGCAGGCTTAGCGGATGTAGTGCTTACCTGGATTTTACCTGGAGAGAGTTCCGGGGGTCAACGCCCCCGCGGCCCGGTCTGTGACCAGGCCTCCTGGTGGATCAGAGCCTGATCAACCAGGCTGTTGCTGCTGGCTGCACGCAAACCAACGTACGAGCCACAGCCCGGCTGATCCGGAACTGACTTTAGGTGCTTGTCCAGTGCCAGCTTGAAGACTGCCAGGGGTCTGTTCGTAATCCCCCTTATGTGTGCTGGGAGGCAGTTGAACAGTCTCGGGCCCCTGACACTTATTGTATGGTCTCTTAACGTGCTAGTGACACCCCTGCTTTTCATTGGGGGGATGGTGCATCGTCTGCCAAGTCTTTTGCTTTCGTAGTGAGTGATTTTCGTGTGCAAGTTCGGTACTAGTCCCTCTAGGATTTTCCAGGTGTATATAATCATGTATCTCTCCCTCCTGCATTCCAGGGAATACAGGTTTAGGAACCTCAAGCGCTCCCAGTTATTGAGGTGTTTTATCTCCGTTATGCGTGCCGTGAAAGTTCTCTGTACATTTTCTAGGTCGGCAATTTCACCTGCCTTGAAAGGTGCTGTTAGTGTGCAGCAATATTCCAGCCTAGATAGAACAAGTGACCTGAAGAGTGTCATCATGGGCTTGGCCTCCCTAGTTTTGAAGGTTCTCATTATCCATCCTGTCATTTTTCTAGCAGATGCGATTGATACAATGTTATGGTCCTTGAAGGTGAGATCCTCCGACATGATCACTCCCAGGTCTTTGACGTTGGTGTTTCGCTCTATTTTGTGGCCAGAATTTGTTTTGTACTCTGATGAAGATTTAATTTCCTCATGTTTACCATATCTGAGTAATTGAAATTTCTCATCGTTGAACTTCATATTGTTTTCTGCAGCCCACTGAAAGATTTGGTTGATGTCCGCCTGGAGCTTTGCAGTGTCTGCAATGGAAGACACTGTCATGCAGATTCGGGTGTCATCTGCAAAGGAAGACACGGTGCTGTGGCTGACATCCTTGTCTATGTCGGATATGAGGATGAGGAACAAGATGGGAGCGAGTACTGTGCCTTGTGGAACAGAGCTTTTCACCGTAGCTGACGACTACTCTCTGTGTTCTGTTAGTGAGGAAATTATAGATCCATCGACCGACTTTTCCTGTTATTCCTTTAGCACACATTTTGTGCACTATTACGCCATGGTCACACTTGTGAGGGGGAGGAGTGGAACGTGGAGCATACTTATGTGAGGAGAGGATATGCGGCACGACTAGATCGTATTTATGCTTCTCCCGGGTTACAGGTTGCTAATACAGAAACTATAAACGTTGTGTTTTCAGATCATAGAGGAGTGGTCGTGGATGTGGGATGGGGAGGTTTACCAAAGCGTTACGTGAGTTATTGGAAACTTAATGTGAGATTGTTAGATGAGCTGGAGGACGGTGTTAGGTTTGCCGAGTGGTGGACAAATGAGTGCACCATGGGGAGAAAAGGAGGTGATATACTACGATGGTGGGAGGAATATGCTAAACCAGGAATCAAAAATTTTTATACGAGGAAAGGAAAGGAGGTAAGTCATTGGAAATATGGCTTACAGAGATATTTGGAAGGGCAGTCGAAACAGTGCTATGCAGGTTTTAGTGGGGTTTATCCAGTACAAGAGATTGAGGGCATCAAAGCGCAACTGATGGAAATGCAGATTGCAAGATTTGATGGTGAGAGATTGAGAGGTGGATTGGAAGATGGTTTATGGGGAGATAAGCCATCCGCGTGTGTATTGCGGCAATTAAGGACACGACAGAGGACAATGACTATGATGAAGTTGGACGTACATACGGATGTGGGAGGGTATACGATGGGACAGAGGTTAGTAACTATGGAAAGTATGAGTGGTTATGCTGATAAGTGGTTT